>NC_141674.1:181253520-181526020 GCF_028749965.1 Puma concolor
TTATATAATTAAAATACTAATATCTTTCTTGATTTATTATCTGCCCCAGGGGTTAATTACAAGTGTTTGTTTTAGTTCTAAACTTTGGGAGATTTTCCAAAGTTTATTATTGATTTCTAGTTTAGTTTCGATGGGGCTAGAGAACATACTTTAAAATTATAAAAGTTTGTTGTGTGTCCCAAAATACATTCCATCTTGAACAATGTTCCAAGTGCACATGAAAAAAGTTATATTTTGGTGTTCTTGCTTCATAAAAATGTTAATGAAGACAAGTTGGTTGATAATGTTCTATTCTTCTTACCAACTTTTGAAAGATGTACGTTAAAATAGCTGCCCATATTTGGGGATTTGACTATCTCAGAAGTTATAACAGTGTTAATTCTGAAACTCTTATTATGTTCATAAACTTTCAAATTTTAATGTCCTCTGGATAAATGGAGCCATTATCATGAAAAAATGGATTTTAAAAAAAAACAACATCCTGGTATGGTCTTTGATCTGAAATCTACACTATCTGGTATTTAGTTATTCCAACTCTTCTTTCAGTAGTGTTAGAATGATAGACTTTTTCACCCCTTCCTTTAAACCATATATGTATTTGATTGAAAAATGCCTGTGCTCTATGCAGCACGTAGTTAAGTGTTGCCTTTCATTCTAAAAATCTGATTTTTAAATGAGGGTATTTAGATCATCTAAACGTAATGAGATTATTGATACGGTTAGGTTTATATCTAGCATCTTAGTATTTGGTTCATACTTGCCTCTGCTCTTCTTTCCTTTTCAGGGTTCTGCCTTCTTTTTGTTTTTTTAAAAAAATTATATTCAATTTCATTTTTAAGTAATTAGCTATATCTCACTTTATTTTAGTGCTTCATTTGGGGGTCAGAGTATATAACTTTACCTTATTAAGGTGTACTTTGAAGGATGTTATACTGCTCTATGAATAGTAAAAGAATCTTTAAAATGTATATTTCCACTTCCCTGTTCCCAGGCTCGATGCTATGAAAGTAAACGTCAAACATTTTTATTATATTGTTTCTACAGACCGCAAAACACATGGCTATTTTTCTCTACTTAAACTCAATTATATTTTAAATAGATTTTAATAAAATAATCTTCCATTTGTACTCAATTTATCATTTCTAATGCTAGACAAATAGAAGAGGAAAAATGTAGACAGATGGATCAAATATGTCAATGGAATAGATCTTTCAAAAATAGGATCATACACATATAAGCAACTAATCTTGTCCGAGGGAAAAGGTACTTTGTTGAAGGGTTTTTTTTTTTGTTTTTTGTTTTTTGTTTTTAAAACAAGGGCCATGACTCTTCCAAATAGAGAAATAGAAAAGAAAAGCTTTAATCCATACCTATACCATATAGCTTTAAAACGTCTATTGAAAATAATGCAAATCCGAAATTCCTAAAACTTCCAGAAGGAAACAAGACAATCTTCGTGATTAGTTAGGCAGATTTCTTAGATATATCACCAGAATTATGATCCATAAAAGAAGAAACTGACATTTTAGCTTAAAAAAATAAGTCTTCCCTTTCCAACCTTTGTAAGTTAACAGGAAGACAAAACACTTATTAGGAAATAATATTTGAAACCCCTATTTCATAAAGACATATTCAAAATATGTAAAAGTTTTCAATATTCAGTAATTAAAAAAACACACTAATACACTAAGTAAAAAAATGGATAGAATATATGAACCGAAATTTCAATAAAAAACGCATATATGAAAAAGATGCACATGAAAGATGTTTAGTCATTAGGAAAACACAAATCTAAAACCACAATGTGCTAAAACTACACATTATAATAGTCAAAATGAAAACTTCTGGCCATACCGCATGTTGGCATGATGTAGAAGAAATGAACTTTCATTCACTGCCAGTGTGAACTGAACTGAATATTACAAACACACAGCCAACAATTTGGCAGTTTCTTACAAAAGTCATTACAAGTCTATCACACATTCCAGCCATTCAACCCCTAGCATTAACCCAAGAAAAAAGAAAGCTTATGAGCACTCAAAACACTGGAAACACAAATATCAACAGGTGAATCAAGAAGTTATGGTACATTCATAGAGTGGAATACTACGCAGCACTAAAAAGTAATAAGCTACCAATGTAAAATATATGTGAAATCCTGACTGAAACTCAGAAAAGTTATGTTGATCAACAGAAACCATATTACCTCCCTCCTCTCCAAAATATGTTCATATGACAAAATTGCATTGACATAAAATTCCAGGAAATTCAATCTATTCGAATGGAAAGCAAATTACTGATTGCTAGAGGGAAACGATGGAGTAAGCAGTAGTAGGAGGAAGAGATTATAAACTGATACAAGTAAATTTTAGGGGAATAATTGGTATGCTCATTATATGGGCCATGGTGATAATTTTTTAAACATATATACACCCAGGAAACTATGAAATTGTGAACTGGAATATGTGCAACTTATATCAATGATAACCTAACAAAGCTGTTAAATAAAATCTATTGAGAAAACACGTAAGAGTGGCAAACTCTCATTTTCTATTTGCATTTATGCAAGTATTTACTCAATATATAAGAAGATGAGTACTAGTGACCTTTAGATCTCATTAAAAAGTGAACTGGTAGATTAAAGGAGTCAACATGGTGGAGGAGTAGGGATACCAGAATTTCCCTCCTCCCTGAAACTCAGCAATATTGAAGTCAGAACACTTGGAATTTCGGGAATCCAGGCTACAGTCTGATAGAAACCCGTCCAGGGGCATTTGGAGACACTTTGGTGGTTCAGAGGTGCGTGTTTGTGAATTGGAAAAGATAAAACAGGTGGCATAGGTACAGAAGAGGGAGGTGGAACTTCTTTGGTGGAGAAACAGAAGAAAGAGAAAGACAGGCTGTGGAAGTGTTGGATTGTATTTAGACAAGAGGAAAACCTCCAGGACCACGGTCTGGAAGGCGAAGAATACAAAGAGAGACAGTTTCGACTTTGCAAACAGACTTAGGAGTAAAAATTGGAGATTTCACTGTTGCAGGACTATCTCTGGACCAGAGCCACTGTCAGCGCACGAGCCTGTGCCACAGCCAGCATGCCTGTGCTGCTGCTTTTGTGTGCACCTGGGGAAAAGGAGAGCAAGCCCTGGGTTTTCTAATGCTCTCAGGGGTGCACTGCAAGAAAGCCATCTCCTCCATCGAGTACTGTGAGAAGAGGGTTTCCTGAGCTTCCAAGAACAAAAGACGCTGCAGGATCCAACCTGAGCATCTGTTGGCCAGGCAGAGTGGTGCTATCCCAGGTCCATACAAAGGGGGATCCCGTAAGGCGTTGGGTTTTGAATTCCAGTTGATCACTGGGGAGGCTCAAGAGACCGTAGAGCAGGGCAAACTGGCTGCCCGTGCCAGGCTGCTCTGGGAGGGCTGCCTGATCAGTGTGGTTTGGGACATCTGGTCCAAGCAGGAGAGATTGGGGTGTCTACATTTTTCTCCCCATCACCGACAAGGTGGGGCTTCAGTGAAAGGGACAGCAGCACCCAGTGGAGATGAACCCACTTACACAAAACTCTGCCCTTCCCAGACTAGTAACTGCTTATCTACCAGAGTGAGGTTGACACTCACTGAACCAGTTGCCCCCCCCCCACCCCCATCCAGACCAGCACAGCCATGGTCTCCAAGGCACCAAGGGACAACTGTCCTGCAGTTTTGCATGTTATTCTAGTTTTGTTGCTATTGGTGTTGTTGCTGTTTTTCTTTTTCTCTTTATTTTTTATTTTTTTCTTTATTTGCTTCTCTTCTCTTTTCCCTGCCTTAATCTACTCTCCTATATATTTTTACTTCCCCCCATGGAATCAGCCTTATAGCTTCTGATTTGATTTTTGGTCAATTCTTATCATAAACACTTTTTTTTTTTCTTTCTCTGTTCTGCTTGTTTGTTTAATCAGGCATTTCTACTATATTCTTTTTGTACCTTTTCTGTATCTCCTTCTTTATTTTCCTCTCTTTCTGGATAAATTCTTTGATTACCTGCCTAGTCTTTCTATTTACCCCTATCATTTCTCTCTTAGTTTGGGATAAGATTTCTTCCCCTTCCCCGCACCTCCTTTCCAGGGTTGCTTCAAAAAAACAAATCAGCACAGCTGGTGGATGGTCCAATCCACCACTACAAGAAGTGAGATAAAGAAGCCAAGACACAACAACAGAGTGTACATAACACACTCCAAAAACATTTCCTGAAGTTCCAGGCCCTGGACAGTATATGACCCTTTTTAATTTAGTAGTACTCACAGGTGAAGGACACACAACAAGTTATTAAAACATGTAAAGGATAGAAAACTAGCCAAAATGACAAAACAGAATTCTCCTTAAAAGAAATTCCAGGAAGAAATGACAGCCAAAGAATTGCTCAAAACGATATAAACAATATATCTGATGAAGAATTTAAAATAATAAGACTAACAGCTGGGCTTGAAAAAAGCATAGAAGACAGTAGACAATCTATTGCTGCACAAAATCAAGGAACTAAGAAATAGTTATAATGAATTAAATGTTGTAAATGAGGTGGAAACAAACTAGATGCAGTGACAGCAAGGATGGGAGAAGCAGAGGAAAGAATAGGTGAAATAGAAGATAAAATTATGGAAAATGACGAAGCTGAGAAAAGGCAAGAAAGGAAATTACTAGATGACGGAAAAATCAGAGACAAATGATTCAATGAAATAAAATAATGTTTATATCTTATGATTTACAGAAGAGGAAGAAAGAAAGGGGCAGAAGGTTTATTTGAACAAATTACAGCTGAGAACTTCCCTAATCTGGGGAAGGAAACAGGCATCCACGTCAGGAAGCACAGAGAACTGCCTTCAGATCAACACCAAGACATATCATAGCAAAACTGGCCAAACACCAAGATAAAGAGAGTATTCTGAAAGCAGCTAGGCACAAATGGGACTTAACATATAAAAGTAGACACATGAGGGTAGTAGCAGACCTGTCCACTGAAATTTGGCAGGCCAGAAGTGAGTGGCAGAAGATATTCAATGGCTGATAGGAAAAATAAGCAGCCAAGAATCCTTTAACCAGCAGGGCTGTCATTTAGAATAGAAGGAGAGATAAAGGCCTTCTGAAACAAAAACTAGAGGAGTTCATGACAACTAAACCAGCCCTGCCAGACATCCTAAGGGAGACTGAGTTAAAAACAGCAAAATCTACAAAATACCAGCACAACACCACAAGCACAAAACCTACAGATAACACAGTAACACTAAATCCATATCTTTCAATATTCACTCTAAATGTAAATGGATTAAATGCCCCAATCAAAAGAAATAGGGTATTAGAATTGATTTTAAAAAAAAAATGGGACTCATCTATATGCTGCCTACAAGAGACTCATTTTAGACCTAAGGACACCTGCAGATTGAAAGTGAAGGGATGGAGAACCATCTATCATGATATGGGATATCAAAAAGAAAGTTGGAGGGGCACCTGGGTGGCTCAGTCAGTTAAGTGTCCAACTTCAGCTCAGGTCATGATCTCACAGTTTGTGAGTTTGAGCCCCGTGTCAAGTTCTGTGCTGACAGCTCAGAGCCCAGAGCCTGCTTTGGATTCTGTGTCTCCCTCGCTCCCTCTCTTAAGAACAAACATTTAATGGGGTGCCTGGGTGGCTTGGTCGGTTTAGCGTCCAACTTCGGCTCAGGTCATGATCTTATGGTCCGTGAGTTCGAGCCCCACGTTGGGCTCTGTGCTGACAGCTCAGAGCCTGGACCTGTTTCAGATTCTGTGTCTCCCTCTCTCTCTGCTCCTCCCCTGTTCATGCTCTGTCTCTGTCTCAAAAATAAATAAACGTTAAAAAAAAAAAAAAGAACAAACATTTAAAAATGTTAAAAGAGAGAAGGTGGAGTAGCCATACTTATATCAGACAAACTAGATTTTAATACAGAGACTATAACAAGAGATGAGGAAGTGCATTATACCATAATTAAGGGGTCTATCAAGAAGAGCTAACAGTTGTAAATGTTTATGTTTCAATGTGGAAGCACCCAAACATATGAATTAATCACAAACATAAATAAATGTATAGACAACAATACTATGATTGTAGGGAACTTAATACTCCACTTACAACAATGGACAGATCATCTAGGCAGGAGATCAGTAAGGAAACAATGGCTCTGAATGACACATTGGACCAGATTGACTTAACAAATATATTCAGATCTTTTCATCCAAAGGCTACAGAATACACATTCTTCTCAAGTGCACACAGAAGATTCTCCAAAATAGATCACATACTGGGTCACAAAACAGCCCTCAACAAATATAATAGGATTGAGATCATACCATGCATATTTTCAGATCACAATGCTTTGAACTTGAAATCAACCACAAGAAAACATTTGGAAAGCCTCCAAGTACATGGAGGTTAAAAACCATCCTACTAAAGATTGAATGGGTTAAACAGGAAATTAAAGAAGAACTTAAAAAATATATGGAAGCAAGTGAAAATGAAAACAACACTCCAAACCCTTTGGGCTGCAGTAAAAGCAGTCCTAAGAGGAAAATACATAACAATCCAGGCCTATCTCAAGAAGCAAGAAAAAACCCAAATACAGAATCTAACCTCACACCTAAAGGAACTAGAAACAAAGTAGCAAAGAAACCCAAAAGCCAGCAGAAGAGAAATAATGATTAGATCAGAAATAAACAATATAGAATCAAAAAAAAATTAGAACAGATCAATGAAGGGCACCTGGGTGGCTCAGTCAGTTAAGCATGTGACTTCAGCTCAGGTCATGATCTCATGGTTCTTGAGGTCGAGCCTCACATTGGGCTCTGTGCTGACAGCTCAGAGCCTGGAGCCTGCTTCTGATTCTGTGTCTCCCTCTCTCTCTCTCTTCCCCTCCCTCTCTCTCTCTTTCTCTCTCTGTCTCTCTCAACAATAAAAATAAAACATTAAAAAATTAGAAAAAAAAGATGAATCTAAGAGCTGTTTTTTTAAAGAAAAAACAAAATTGATAAAACCCTACTACTCCGTCTTCTCAAAAAGAAGAGAGGTCCCAAATAGATAAAAAAAATCACAAATTAAAGAGGAGAGAACAAAACCAACACCACAGAAATACAAACAATTATTAGGGAATACTAGGAAGTATTATATGCCAACAAACCGGATAACCTGGAAGAAATGGACAAATTCCTAGACACTCACACACTACCAAAACTCAAATGGGACAAATAGAAAACTTGAACAGACCCATTACCAATGAAGAAATTGAATCAGTTATCAAAAATCTCCCAAGAAATATGAGTCCTAGCCGGATGGCTTCCCAGGGGAATTCTACCAAACATTTAAAATACCTATTCTTCTCAAGCTATTCCAAAAATAGAAATGGAAGGAAAGCTTCTGGACTCATTCTATGAAGCCAGCATTACCTTGATACCCAAACCAGATAGAGACCCCACTAAAGAGGCCAATTACAGGCCAATATCCCTAATGAACATTGATGCAACAATTCTCAACAAGATACTAACAAATCAAATTCAGCAGTATGTTAAAATAATTATTCACCAGGATCAAGTGGGATTCATTTCTGGGTTGCAGGGCTGGTTCAATATTTGCAAATCAATCAATGTGATGCACCACATTAATTAATAGAAGAAAGGATAAGAACCAGATGATTCTATCAATGGATGCAGAAAAACCATTTGACATAATATACCATCCTTTAGTAACTAAAACTCACAAGGAAGTCCATATAGAAGAAACATACTTTAACATCATAAAAGCCATATATGAAAGTCCCACAGCTAATATCATCTTCAATGAGGAAAAACTGAGAGCCCCCACCTCCCCGAGATCAGGAACATGGCAGGGATGTCCATTCTCACCACTGTTGTTTAACACAGTGTTAGAAGTTCTAGCCTACGCAATCAGACAACAAAATGAAATAAAAGGCATCCAAATTGGCAACGAAATCAAACCTTCACTTTTTGCTGACAACATGATACTCTATACAAAAACCTGAAAGACTCCACCAAAAAACAGCTAGAACCGATCACGAGTTCAGCAAAGTTGCAGGATATAAAAATCCAGGTACAGAAATCGGTTGCATTTCTATATACTAAAAATGAAGTAGAAAGAGATATAAGGAATTGATCCCATATCCAATTACACCAAGAACCATAAAATACTTAGGAATAAACCTAACCAAGAGGTAAAAGATCTGTATACTGAAAATTATAGAAAACTTATGAAAGAAATTGAAGACACAAAGAAATGGAAAAACATTCTGTGCTTATGGATTAAAAGAACAAATGTTGTTAAAATGTAAATATTATGCAAGACAATCTACACATTCAATGCAACCCCAATCAAAAGAGCACCACCATTCTTCTCAGAGCTAAACAACCCTAAATTTTGTATGGAACCACAAAAGACCCAAAGGTTAAAGTAATGTTGACAAAGAAAACCAAAGCTGGAGGCATCACAATCCCAGACTTTAGCCTCTACTCCAAAGCTGTAATCATCAAGACAGTATGGTATTGGCACAAAAACAGACACATAGACCAATGGAATAGAATAGAAAATCCAGAATTGGACCCACAAATGTATGGCCAACTCATCTTTGACAAAGCAGGAAAGAGTATCCAATGGAAAAAAAAAAAAAAAAAAAAACAACAGTCTCTTTAGCAAATGGTGCTGGGAGAACTGGACAGCAATATGCAGAAGAATGGAACTGGACCACTGTCTTACACCATACACAAAAATAAACTCAAAATGGATGAAAGACCTAAATGTGAGACAGGAAACCATCAAAACCCTAGAGGAGAAAACAGGCAACAACATCTTTGACCTGTTGCTGCAGTGACTTCTTACTTGCCATCCCCAAAGGCAAGTAACTTGCCATCTCCAAAGGCAAGAGAAATAAAAATGAACTATTCAGACCTCATCAAGATAAAAAGCTTCTGCACAGCAATGCAACAATAAAAAAAAAAAAAAAAAACAAAAAAAAAAAAAACAAAAAAAAAACCTAAAAGGCAACCAATGGAATGGGAGAAGATATTTGCAAATGACATTATCAGATAAAGGTTTAGTATCCAAAATCTATCTAGAACTTATCAAACTCAACATCCAAAAAACAAATGATCCAGTGAAGAAATGGGCAGAAGACATGAATAGACACTTTTCCAAACAAGACATACAAATGGCTAACAGACAAAAGAAAAGATGCTCAATATCACTCATCATCAGGAAAATATAATCAAAACTACATTGAGATACTACCTCACACTGGTCAGAGTAGCTAAAATTAACAACTCAGGAAACAACAGATGCTGGCAATGATGTGGAGAAAGAGGAACCCTCTTACATTGTTGGTGGGAATGCAGACCAGTGCAGCCACTCTGGAAAACAGTGTGGAGGTTCCTTAAAAAATTAAAGATTGAATTGTTCTGTGACCCAGCAATAACACTACTAGGAATTTATCCAAAGATACAAACCATAAGAGACTTTTAAATACAGAGAACTGAGGGTGGAAGAGTGGGGCAGTGGGGTGGGGGGGGGGCAGGGAAAATGGGTGATGGGCATTGAGGAGGGTACTTGTTGGGATGAGCACTGGGTGTTTATTTAGGTGATGAATCATGGGAATCTACTCCTGAACCTAAGAGCACACCATACACACTGTATGTTAGCTAAGTTGACCATATATATATATGTATGATATATATATATGATATATATATCAGTATATATATATATAACTGATCATCTCAAATGATACCATCAACTTGGGGAGATTTCTCAATACCCCACCGTCAATTTAATCATATCAGATATAATTATTACTTTTAGGCAAGGAACACAAAGTATTAATAAAATTTCTGACCGAGTTGATATGTGCAAAGTTAGAGATCTACACTATTTTCAATTTGTAAAAATTTAATTGATTCCATTTAAAGGCGGCATGTAATTTTATGAATACATCACAGAGAATTAATTCTAGATTATGGCTCCCAGTTAGATTTATTCAGGAGAGATATAAAAAGATAAAGAATACATATCCAATGCATTCCATCCCAGATGAAAATCCATAATATCAGGACAAAGCAGGCATTTTAAATCCTCCCCATGTGATAAAAATACGCAATTAACCCTGAGAAGTACTGATCAAAGTTAGCTTAGCTTAGTCATTTTTATTCCTGAGTATACTTGCGGATCATAATCCTGTTTTTATGTGGCTTGTGTAAATAACTTGATAATTTGGTGAGGTAATAGAACAGTCTTTCAATATGTATAATACTATAGTATGCACAAAATAGTTTTGACTATTTTGAATAATGCACACAAAAAAGCAAATAACCTATCAGCCTCTGTCTTGAAAGGCTCAACCAACATTCACATCTCTAAGCGTGGCTTATGTATATTCTTAAATTCAACAGTTAGAATATTTTTGTCATTTAATATATTATTTCTAAAGGTTTGTATTTATTTACACATGCATTTAAGCTGTCTGCTACAAAATAAAAATGACTATAATCACTTTAAAATTATCTCAGTGTTATAATAGTGTTATTACAGTGTCTGAAAATTGACTTAAATAAACCATATTGCCAGTAGAACTGTTCCTCAGACATTATATTTAGCTCCTTAAAACAATTTTAATTACATTTTTATGTGAAGTTGGTTTTATTTTGACATCTACAAACTATGATTTTCATGTAATCATTGGGAAATTCTCCCAGCTCCCAATAACCACTTATCAAACATGCCATGTTTCAATAATGTCTGTCTAGAGTCTCCAGAATGTAGTATACCAAATAAGATTATTACGCAGCCTAAGTTTGGATGCCTTAAATACCTCAGAGTTCTTCTCAACATATGTTGCATGGTAGATATATAAGAGTAAGATCATGATTAAGGCACCAAATTATCCCAGATGCCATGGAGATCTGGTAGTCGTCAATTACTCAAAAAGCTTTTCAAATTTACCAACATAAGAAAAGAATTTTATTCTCTCCCAGTCTCACAAATAATGTTGAAGCACTATGAGAAGCTCACATAATCAGATCCACAGTAATTTATACAGTTACCAAAAATAAACAAATTACTTATAAGGATGTAAAAATTTATGAGGTTCCTTAATTTGAGCAACTTGGCATGAGTCACTTATAGGTCAAAGACAATAAGATCATTTAGCAATTTTGAAATGCAGATATTTCAAGATACAAAAACAACACAAAACACTCCTAGCAAAGAGAAACAACAAGCACTCTTAGCATTTCCATAAATTAGCACTAATGAAAAAATAACTTACACAAACGATACTAACACCACTAAAGAATAAATCAATTAAAGTTGTAAAAATCACCATGGAAAAACTGTTTCTTACTTGAAAAAAAAGAGAATTGGGAATGAAACAAAGACTTTTAGGGAATTGAGAGAAATGAGGGAAGGGGTTACTCTCTACTTAAAGAAGATGGTAATTAGGAAAATATGTTTTTGTTTGCAAATTTTAAGTAATATAATTTGGATAAGTTATTTTATTGGTCATAATAACATACAAACTTTCCTCCAGGATGTTCAAATTCTTTTACTAATTTTTGCATTCCACAAAATCAGATTTAGCATTGAACTCACAGTTCAATGTGAGTATAGAAAGTACTCACATAGAAGGGTATAGAAGATACCACTACTCTCGGCACTGTGTGTAAACAAAAACAAAAACAAGTAATTTTAGGTATTTTGTTGAAATATATGGAAGTATTACTCCACTGAAATTAAAAAAGGATGCACTAATGTATCATTAACTTAGATCTGCTAGTAAGAGTATTATTCTAAAGTAGACAGGCAAATAAGTTTAAGTAAATTGGATGTAAAATAGGAACAGAGAAAATTTATTTATAAATCATTGTTTCTTAAATTAAAAGCCAAATAAATGTAAAGCAATATTTTTCTTTAAGAAGTCACACTAACTGATTAGTCAGTTTATATGTTTGAATATACTTGAACTGAACTGGTTGAAGTATGGTAAGAACTTCTACTGTGACAGTCTTGATAATGTCTACACATAACAGTTTACTGCATAGCACATGTTTCTATTAAAACAACGTTACCATTCACTTAATTAACTGAAATTTACTGAAATAAGAAGAGCATTCAACTTAAAGAAATTGTAATGAAATTCACAGAACTGCAACCACACACACACACACACACACACACACACACACACTTCCCTTTGCCTTTTGCCAAATCAAATCATCAGGTTAGATTTATATGAAAAAATACTGAAGCCTGCAATTTACAAACTTTTCCTCAAGCCAGCAGAAAACCAAAATCAAAAGGGGAAATAAGTAATCTGAAATCTGGGGAGATGGGAACTTGCAGGTAAAATAGGATCCAAGCATTTACTTACAAGGGATAGACACACACAACTAAACACCTTATAAGCCAGTAAGAACGCTTAGCTAGAGATTTTTTTACGATTTTTAAAGTATGGGCTAGCATGAAAGAATGGAGTACACAAATTTACGAGAGGTTGTACTTTTGTATAATCTTCTCCATGAATCCCCTGAGGTACTTACAGAAATTCGAGGAGAATCCCAAGAAAATGTCCCACATGGTGCAGAGTGAGGAGAATAGCAACACCTCCCAAACTCTGCCCATCCCCTCTCCCCTATATAACTAAAAAACAAAAGCCTTAACGTGCAAGCAGAGAGCACAAAAAAGTTGCAGGTGAGTAACTGTGAAAAGTCGCTACAGGGTTTGAGAATTGGCAGTCAAAAGCTTTAAGCTCTGTGCACTCACCGTTGAAAATCTGCAGCTGGTTGATGGGAAGAGGCTCTAACACTGAGGGAGAGACTACATTAGGGCTGTATTAAGTAGTTCCAGCATTACTTGCAGAGGAGGGTAGGCAGACTTGTGAAGGCTAACACTGCCTAGAAGCAGGTTCTAGTGACTACATAAAATTGAGGCTTAATAAGAACTTCAAAGAATGCCCCACCCTTGTCCCTCACTACCAGCCTAATATGTGTCAGGTGGGAGATCTTTAAGAAAAAAAATCTGTCTTGAGAATAGGGAAAAACTCTAAGTAGAGAGAGTCAAAGCCAAATGGGAAACTTTACTTGTGTGGGGACCCGTGGATTTGACCTCATTAGCACCATCTAAATGACTAATTTTAATTAAAAAAAAATAGTGTGTCACAAGCATTTCATGTGCATGGCCAAGCAGGGATGGGAGGAGATGGGGAAAATTCGTTGCCTATTGTTGTCATGAATTATGTGGACCTTTGTATGTGGGCAAAATATAACTTCAAACTTTAAACCATTCAATTCCTAAAAGCATTAGCACAAGTTCACAATAAAGGCCTTGCGGAAGGAAAGATATGCTATTCAAGCCTGAACATACTCACTTTATTTACTGCCCAACAAAGCAGGCCCAGCTTTCAACAAAATGTTTAGGATACATACACACAGGAAAGAAAAACCACAGTATGGAGAGAGAAAACAATTATCAGGACTGACAGATCTGATGCAGAGGGATCACGGAGACACAGAATTTTAAATCACAATGTTAAAAGTCCTCCTTTATTTTTTTTTTTCTTTTTTCAACGTTTTTTTTTTTTTTTTTTTTTTTTTTTAATTTATTTTTGGGACAGAGAGAGACAGAGCATGAACGGGGAAGGGGCAGAGAGAGAGGGAGACACAGAATGGGAAGCAGGCTCCAGGCTCTGAGCCATCAGCCCAGAGCCCGACCTGGGGCTCGAACTCACGGACCGCAAGATCGTGACCTGGCTGAAGTCGGACGCTTAACCGACTGCGCCACCCAGGCGCCCCAAAAGTCCTCCTTTAAAAGCTAGAGAACTTGTAAGATCAGATAGGTAGTTTCACAAACAGATGAAAACTCTAAGAAATATTCAAATGCAGTGCTAAAAGCAAAAGCACAGTACTCGAGATGAGAGATGCCTTTCAAGTGTTCATTCAGCTCTCCTCAAGACAGCTGAGGAGAGAAGCGAGGAGATAGAATATAGGTCAGGAAAAATTACTGGATCTAAAACACAACGAGACCACTGAGTGACAAACACAGACCAGGAATCCAGGATATGTGAAAAAATATAAAATGCTCTAACACATGTGTCCTTGCTATCCCAGTAAAAGAACAATGTAAAACTAACTGCTAATTAACTAATGAGTCAGCAAGAAAATTTCAAGGGAAATTTTTTAAAGGTATAAAAATGATAATGAAAGTTCAACCATCAAAATACAAGAGATACAGCTAAATCAGTTTAACATGCAATATTACTACTTAAGAAGAAACATTCTGAAAGCATAGATTTCACCAAGCATTTTTTTTTTTTTATTGCTTTTCCCAGGACCTAGCGGAAGCCTTCAAAGAAATGCATGTTTTTAACTGAATCCTCCAAACAACCAAACAAAAATCAAGTGTTGCCTACACATTGAACATAACTGATGTTTAGTACTTATAATTTTGTAATTTTGTTTTGAAAGCATCACATAAAATGCAGAAAATTTAAAAATTTCATATCTTTTTTTTAAAATTTTGCTCAGTTCTTTCCTTAAAAACTAATATAATGGCATGATCTGTGCACAATTAATCAATGAAAGAAAAATAGAAACATAGATACATGTCCCGATATTTCCTCTAACTTCTGGATAATATGCAAAACTTCATTTCTATTGCATATTGAAATAAACAATTTGAATATATACCTCTATTTTCTCAAAAATTTGAGCGAAGTCCCTTAAAACTGGCACCGTTTCATTATTCTTTAAGAAGCAAAGGTAATTAAAACTTTGGTAAAGTTCTAGCAAATGCAGTTGTGAAAAAAATACATTTCTACACTCAATACAGCAATGACAGGTAATTAGTCGATTCCTAGAGAACAAAGATTTTTTTCTAAGCTGAACAAATGTGGCAGTTACTGAGACTAGCATAGAATGATTATAGAAGTATTTATCAGAAATTGTAATTGATGTTATTTAAATATAAAAAGCATGACACATCTTATTTACTTCAAGTGTGTCTTTTGCGAGAATAAAATGTTAACCAAATTTTACAGTTAATATTGATCATTTAAAGTATTTTCTAAAATCATTTTATCAAATTTAAAACACTTATTAATATTTAATAAATTCATATATTTACTTTTTTAAAAGAATGCCACAGCATGGCCAGAAATGGCTATAAGTGTAGGTCTATTGCATCTATTTTCTAGTTATTTAAAGACCGAAGAATTTGTCATGATTCAATAGTGAAAGACAGAAAAAAAACTAATTAATCAGTTTTTATTTTGTTAAATTAATATTTAGAGTAATAGACTTATATTACTTGATGTATGAGAGAAACAAATCAAGAAATGGTCTTATTGTGCACAGCTCTTTACTTCTGCATGTGATGATTTCAGGTTTCATTTAACACCTGCTGCTTCATTCTTGCAGTAAGAATCTTGAAAAGTTTAACATCAATATTCTAAGAGTGGCTATTGACATCTTCTTTGTGGTCTGTTCCCCCACCCCCAACATCAGAAAGAGAGCATAAACCAAGAGGGCTCCATCTGGGTGGTAGTGGAGGTGAGAAAAGATGGAGGCTGACAAGGTGTGTCACACTCTTGTGAATACACTCAAGAGAGAGATTCCCTTTCTATAAGGTACCCATTATAAGTGCCTGATATATAGAGTACAATTATATTGAAATATACAGAATGCTAAGAAAAAAAAAATTCCACAAATTAGCTTTAAATTACCCTAGCCCCGGGCGCCTGGGTGGCTCAGTCAGTTAAGCGTCTGATTTCGACTCAGGTCATGATCTCACAGTTCATGGGTTTGAGCCCCGCATCGGGCTCGGTGCTGACAGCTCAGAGCCTGGAGCCTGTTTCAGATTCTGTGTCTCCCTCTTTCTCTGCCCCTCCCCCACTCGCACTCTGTCTCCCCCTGTCTCAAAAATAAACATTAAAAAAATTTAAAAAATAGTAAGTTACCCTATCCCCTTAGATATTTTGGAGAACTGAAAATTTGCCTTGAATTAAAAAATAAAATATTTACATATATTACATATAATGCATAATATATTACTTACATATGTATATGTATGTATATTACATATAGTATGTATGTATATTACATATAATATATAATGCATAATAATATGAAATACATAATACACCTCTGCAATACATTTGTTAGCAACATTAATCCTTTATATGAAATAAAGTAATCTTTATTTAATGAAGGTGATCTTTAATATAATGTTTTTCAATATAAAGTACTTAAAACTAATTTTTAGATAAGCACTTATATTAAAATTTACATATCTCCTATTTTAAAATTCAACTATGTTCAACATAATTTAATATGTTCATAGAATGTTTTTATTTATTTATTTATTTTTATGTTGATTTATTTTTCAGAGAGAGAGAGTGAAGAATGTGAGCAGGGGAGGGACCGAGAGAGAGGGAGACACAGAATCCCAAGCAGGCTCCACCAGGCTCTGAGCTGTCAGCACAGGGCCCGACGCGAGGCTTGAATCCTTGAAAGGTGAGATCATGACCTGAGCCAAGGTCAGACACTTAACCGACTGAGGCACCCAACTGCCCCAGGATGTTTTTAAAATATACAGTAATGCCTTCCTATGCAAGGAAATGTGAAGGAAAGACTTTTTCCAATAATTTTTTTAAATATCAGAGGTGAAATATTTATTTCACTGTATGTTCCTCTTTCTTCCAAGATAGAGCAATTTAATCTTCATTAAGTTTTTTTTTTTTTTTTTTTAATCAGACGCCAGAAGCACAATTAGGAGATGCTGACCACAATTATCTCTGAATAATTAAGTAAATTTCAACAGGTGAAGTAGCAGTTTATAAGAAAAAAATAATTTGCAGATTGAGGGCATTGCAAAATGTTCAGTTAATTTAGTAAAAATTAAAACAATAAAATGTGGTCAGAAAAGAACTATGGGGACCAGATACATACTTTTAACTTCCCCCTTACACTATAAGGCTATCCCTAAGCATATAGGATGCCTAGATAATTTTGGCTGAAATACTTATAATGAAAGTAAGCCTTTGAAACAAAGAAATTGCTAACTTAGTTCAATCAGTATATTTCACAGTCCCTTTGTGTTGCAAATAAGCTCTGATTTGAATTTTTATAAGCTATTATTTATTTAAAGTCTTAAATCTATTATGAAGTGTTTGTTTTAAATGATCTACATTAATTAATTTGAATTCTATTTATAGAGTCAATAGCATGTTTGTTTAAAATAAATAAAATCTGGAGCTGCACAATGAACCTCTGTCAAGTATATTAAATATAATAACAACAATAATGACTGACTATAGATAAATAGTATTTAAGCCATACATTTTTTTCTCAATAAAACATAGTTGATGATACAAAAAAAATGAGTACCTGTATAGAAGAATAAATTTATATAAAGTTTTAAAGTTATGAACATGCTATATTTTTCTATATTTATAGTTGTCTGTTCTGTTGTAAAGGCCTTTAATGTATAATTGCATATGTATATATAAAGTATATAATATATAAATTTTATAATATGCCAGTTAGTAAAATAATTTGTATTTTAATTATTGCTTCTTACAACATTGTTTTTTCTTTGTGGTACTGAGATATTATATCTTCTATTCGGATGATATCAGCTACTAAAAAGAAATATAGTTAGCCTATTTATATTGTGAAGGGCAGGCATTTGGATGGACCCACAGGCTTACTGATGGCACTAGGTTCTTTTGTATTATTGGCCTGCCTGACTAGTACCCAGTACATTCATGGATATTTATTTCCCCATTTTGTTCATGAGATAATTACCAATGACAGGTTAGTACGTTTCCCTGTTGATGTCCAATTACAAAGAGAGAATCACTTCCTGGGGCTTCTTTTTCTGAAACTCCCTGCAAGACTCACTTCTCTCACTGCTCAAATTAAATGAGGCCCATCCATTCCTAAATGATTTATTAATTAAATGGCATCCATTAAGCTCCCTATTATTGAAGCCAAGAATAAAAAGTCACAAAATTCTTTTGTTCATGGAGCTTACTGTTATGAGGAAATCAAGTAATTTAAAATATGTATAATATAAACTGAGAACAAACTGAGGGTTGATGGGGGGTGGGAGGGAGGGGAGGGTGGGTGATGGGTATTGAGGAGGGCACCTTTTGGGATGAGCACTGGGTGTGGTATGGAAACAAATTTGACAATAAATTTCATACATTGGAAAAAAAATATGTATAATATAACGCCAGTTACTGACAGAATTTTTTGAAAGGGAAGAACACACACACACACACACACACACACACACACACACACACACACACCACACACACAAGAAGGTATCCAAAAGTGACAAGCATGAGAATGGGATAACCTTCTAAGGAAGTGATTTTTAACCAGAGACCCAATGGAGTCAAGTGAACCCCTGACACCAATTCCTTATGTTATCCACTCTGAGGTAAGGAACTACAGGATAGTCATCGGTCACATATACTCAAAATATAAACCAAAGTCACGCATGTGTCTGCACATTAAAAGGACTCAATAAGATATTTCTATTACCCTTTGAAGTTCCAAACACTCTTGATGGTGAATAAGACACTCATTTCCCTTCACAATTTACACAGGGCTGGGCTCTCAATAGAATTTTCACCTCCCTTATCAGCCTCAGGTTTATGAGCCTTCCAGAACACTAGAATGACTTACTTCAGTTCAGATTCAATGTAATTAAACACCTTCCATATCAATCATGAGTCTAATCAAAGATGAATTTTAATAAAAAGTTTGTCTCTGTATTTGATATTTGTTGACAGGTTTTAACCATCACCCCACCCTCCTCCCTTGCCCCATTTCTGGGAAAACTAATAAGAATGTTTAATGCTACTCTGTTCTTCACTGTCAGAAAGTTCAATCCACTCAACCCTTGTCAGTGGGGAAACCCTTACCCCAGCCTCACCACTTAACGCACAGTGAAATCCAAGCCAGTATCCCGTCTCCATTCTCTCAATCTATTTTTCAGACCTGCTTGGAATCCTTCCCTTCCCTTCCCAGAAAGTCCCATTATGTAACAAGTCACTTCAAATGCTGTATGTGTACATATGGCACCATCCAAAATCAGTCTTATGTTTTGAGGGAGTCTCCTAAATCTATAGAGTGACAAGAAAAAGAACATACATTAAACTGTTTCGTTACAATTTTGTCTGCTCTGTTTTCCCAAATTTTCTCTGTCCCTGTTTTCAACACTACTTCCTTGTCTCATTCGATTTTGCCTTCTGACCAAATGTGTGGTTTGTTTTCATTGATGTTGATTTCCATTTGATATATTACATAGAATTTACACATTGAATTGCTTATGAAATGAAGTCAAGACAACTTTCAACAATTTGATATTTTTCATAATATTTCAGTTAGTTATACCCTAAATGTCTCAAAATGCCTCGCTAGAATTTAGTCTAAAGGGATTTTTATATAACATAAAATTTTCTATAAAATTACATTTTGTTTCTATTTTCTTATTTGAAATGTGTTCACGATTTATAGTAAACAACAAGGGGCACCTGGGTGGTCCAGTCAGTTGAGTGTCTGACTTGGCTCGGGTCATGATCTTGCGGTTCACGAGTTCGAGACCTGCCATCAGTCTCTGTGCTGACAGCTCAGATCCTGGAGCCTGCCTCAGATTGTTTGTCTCCCTCTCTCTGCTCCTCCCCGACTCAAGCTCTGTCTCTCTCTCTCTCTTGAAAATAAATTTAAAAAAACACGTAAAAAGATTTATAATGAACAACAAAACTTTTATAAAGACTTCAGGATTCATAGTTATTTTAAAATTGTGCATCAGCTCATAAAATGTTAAGTTTCAGAATAAGATCACTTCAGTATTTTTAATGTATAGATAAAACTCAGGTAAAACGATCATAAATACATTTTGCTACACAATACAGTTCCCTTCCACATTATTACCCAATGAAAACTACTTTCACAGTTTAACTTTCTTAAGCAAAACTAACTTTAACTTACATATTTTAAACGAAGTGAAATTACAATACTGCTTATATCATCGGTTTATTTCAATTAACCCAACAACTTACACAAACATCTGATAAGATAAATTGTATGAGCAATTGAAATATGAATTTTGCTCCATTTTGTTTTGTTGTCCGACTTTGTATAATTGTTCAACTCCACATCTTGGGAAAATACCCCTTTTAAAAAGTATGTGTCCCTTTGACACCAGGAGAGACAGTAACTAAACCTAACTTATTCTGCATACGGATTTTTTAGTGCATTAAATATGACCATGGAACTAGATGGCAGTCCTACCCTACCAGCAGGCTGTATTACTGTATTACTATATAGTTTTATTACTGTAATAGTACTGGATTACTATTCTATTTTTGCCATATTCCCTCCTCTTTTCTGAGAAAAGAAAAATGCGTATTTGAGTACAGTTCTCACATAATAAAATAAGTGTGCCCCAATGTCCTCACATAGGGAGAGTCAGCCATCAGAATCTTTGGTGTGAATATTATACTCACATGGAGGCCTGAAGATTCAGGGTCACTTGTTTTAAATAACTCTATTCACATCAAATTTATTGGAAAATAAGTACAATTATGAAAACGTAAAATGTTACTACATTTTTATTTTTCTCTTCTCTTCCTAGTTATACTGATGTAGGAGAGATGTTTGGAGGCACATTTCAAACTGAAGACTTAAACTGCAGTGAATTTACCCATATGATAATGACTAGAGAGAGAAAAGAAAGTAGAAAAATTTGACAAATATACTAGTTTCAATAAAATATAATCTATGTGGCAAATAAATTAAGGGTATAGTAAAATATTGATTAAAAAGAAATCCTGTTTCCTTGGGGTGCCTGGATGGCTCAGTCAGTTAAATGTCTGACTTGGCTCAGGTCATGATCTCACGGTCTGTGAGTTCGAGCCCCGCGTTGGGCTCTGTGCTGACAGCTCGGAGCCTGGAGCCTGTTTCAGGTTCTGTGTCTCCCTCTCTCTGTCCCTTGCCCACTCACTCTCTGTCTCTCTCTCTCTCTCTCTCTCTCTCTCTCTCTGTCTCTCTTTCTCTCTCTCTCTCAAAAGTAAATAAACATTAAATCAATCAATTAATCAATCAATCCTATATCCTTTGTAGAGCATAGATTATTATTAGTGATTAATTTTTATTTTCCAATTTGGCACCAGTTTTGTACTATAAGCCCAAGAGAAAAGTTAATATGTGCAAGATATATTAATATCTGAGTATGAATATGCAAACTATTTTTAAAAGCGATATTATAAAAATGAAAGTCCTTGAGCATATGCTGGTAGATCATTTGTCTATCATCTCATATTGAAAATAGTTATATAAACGTTTAAGACATGATGATTTCCTCTAAATCTTCCATAAACATTTTCACTTATTTTTAAATTCTATGGTTTTGCTTCTGAACTTTTCTAAAAACTATAATAAGAAATGCAAATTTAGAGAACATGAAACAATAGTTCAGATGCCAAAGTACAAAAAAAAAATCCTTTTGACAGTGTCTTATATTTTGGGCACCTGGGTGGCTGTGTCAGTTAAGCCACTGAATCTTGATTTTGGCTCAGGTCATGATCTCATGTTTCATGGGTTCGAGACCTGCACCATACCAAATGTATGTATATGTGTGCGTGTGTGTGTGTGTGTGTGTGTGTGTGTGTGTGTGTGTGTATATATATAGGTATAGGTATAGGTATATACCTATATATGTGTGTGTGTGTATATATATATATATGTATGTATATGCATGTGTGTATACATACATGTATATATACATATATGTATTTGTATACATACATGTATGTATATATATGTATATATAGGTATATATGTATATATGTATATATATATAAACTTAAAAATAAAACTTATAAAAATGTCTTATATTTAAGGTATTTGGGAACACTAAGACTCACTGGGGTTTCTCCATAAGCAATGCAGAGATTTATAGATTATCTCCATGTAATGTGTATTTTAGGAGCTTACAGACCCTGGTAAATCCTGGGCATACAAACTTCTTTTCAATCTTCACATAATTTATTTAATTCAATATCATTCTTATTTAGCTTATGGGGAATTGACGTTTAGAGAAGGTTTACCTGTGTTCATTTTTTCTTGTCAATTCCTGATGAATCCCCCAATTTATTATAGGTTTTAAGCTGAGAAATGACATAACACATTCTGACTCAGAAATTCCTCTTCTGAAACGGACAGCTGGATGAGCTAGGTATGTCCACATGTCTCTGGTTTTGCACATGCCCCTCCATGCCTGACCTTAACCTACTACCTGTTCATCCCAAAAGGCTAGAGCTAGAGCCAAACATACAGCAGGAGCATGGCATAAGATCATTTTTCTGTTCCAGTTTGGAGGGAACTGCACTTTGAAACAATGAAACTAAGGGAAGTTGCAAATATAGTATAATGAAGCTCCAAGAATTCTTTCCCTAGATTCACAAGTTGTTAACATTTTGCCACCCCTGAACTCTGTATTTTATTTTCTTTCCCTCTGAACCACATAGGATTCATGGAGAGCACTAGAACAGGATTCCTACTCCAAAAGCTTCCTTAGTTGAAAAAAAATATTAAGTCCCCTTTAAGCAAAATTCTGTTTCATACACAAATGCTCACAAGTGTTCATCATTTTCAAAATGTCATAAAAGTAGTAGCCAATCTTTGCTTGAGAAGTTTAGTCTGAGATAAAACCTTGATACAAAGTGCTCATTATTTAGCTGAGAAGATTATGTCCAATTTAAATAAATGTTCCATTGATTTAATTTCTTTTATATAACCTGTGGCAATTGTTTTAAAAGAAGGCAACTTAATAGGTAACAAACTTTTATAGACCTATTTAGAAAGAGGTAAAATTTAAATGACTACACTAAGATTGACAAATGGAAGATGCTGATGTCCCTGTTTTCACTGATGCTTTAGGAACTGTAGAGTGATCTATTTTCTTTATAAAGAAAATATATTTAATTAGCCATGTGTTGGAAATTAAGTATGAAATAAAAAGGAAAATGAAATAGAAATCTTTTATTTGACTCTCTAAATCACATATATGTCAGCCATCTAAATTTATTTCCAACTGAGCTCAGGTATATTTAAAATAAATAAAGCAAGAGTTCATCATATGGCAAGTTCTCCATCCTCCAAGGAACCGCAGGGATATCCAGACACTAAGATTTACTTAGAACGAAATCATTATTAAAAAACTAACAACAGCTGGTTAACAGCTTTTGTCTTTCTAGTATTAAAGAATTTAAAACAAAATATAATTTTCCAAACCTCTCACTTTTTCACTGTTTTTATACAAGAAACAAAGAGTCCTCAGTGACAGAACAATGAAATCATGCATTTATAGAGAGCAAGATGGTTTGGGAGAGAGTCAGAAACAATTGTTTTGACTTCATTTTTTTCTCCAAAAAATTAAGGATAAAATTAGCAAGATGTTCAGAAGTGTTTTTTCAGTGCAAAAAAATCAACCATAAAATTAACCACAAGTTGAACAAATATCAAATTAACAGAAAATTACTGCCAATGGGTGGCAATAATTAATCATATAAAAGCATTATTATTAGTTTACTAAATATTTCTTATTAGAGACTTCATAGTTCTTATCAAAGAATTACCTAGTACTGGGGGAAAAAAAATCAAGAGAGGTGTGAAAAAGAACCTAATGAGGTAATTTTAAGTGCACCACCCAGTGTTTTGAAGTGAATAATGTTGAAGGTATTTTTGGCATAATCCCAAGTATGTATTCTGATTCCAAGGAAATGTGCTTAGATTATCCTTCCCTGTCATACAGTCGTAAAAGCAAATATATGTGTATGAATAGGTACATGTATGTATGTGCACCAACACACAATGGATGATAGATGATAGATAGATAGATAGACAGATAGGTAGGTAGATGTAACGTAGTTTCATTTACTGGTAAAATATTAAAATTATGTGACATCATATAAATATTGTAAGAAGTGTATTCATTTATCTTATCCCCAAGATAGAAAAAAAATAACAGCCAGTAGACTAAAAAATACAGTATTTTTTTCCCCTTTCATGAACTGGGTAAGACTGGATTTAGTAGAAACAGAGAAGTAGGATTTAGGTTGTTAAATTCAGCAAGAAACGTGTACATGTCAACAGTAAAGGTACAGGATATATGGTTAAAAGAGCAGCTCTGATTCATTGTTGAGGTGGAGCTGGCTTGTATCATATTGTGAGAACCTGTTCACATCTCTTCCCATCTCAGCGTTCCATGTGCTAGCTAAAACTTGGCCATGATGAAAGTATCTGCAGCAGATATCAGCAAATGCTGCATAATCAGAGATCTTTCCCAGATTTCTCCACCTCCAGCTAGTTGTTAAAGATTTATGAACACACCAGTGGTTTGTTTAATCTGACCTCTGTCTCTTTTTAGTATAGAAATTGTGCTAATTATTATACTGTTCTCTACACAACATTTCTCAATTGTCAAATGGAAATAGCAATATATATCTGAAAGCAATGTGAGGACAATTGAAAGATTCTATTTTTTAAAAATCAGCTGACATTCATTCTATGCTCAAAATGTGTTATTGATATGTGAATTTAAATGCCCTTTAAGCACAAAGAATTCAGAAGTCACTGTTCAGTCTTAAGACTATCACACATAACATATTTACAGGAAAAACACATCTGGGTTTAACTCATAAGTTGATATTAAAGATACAGCTGTACAAGTATATGTACATGTCTATATTGGCACAATTCAAGTATTGGCCTAAAAATAAGTGCAATAAATAGTACTCAACAAAAAAATACAATATATTTTGTAATTCAGCTGAAAGTTAGAACCCACAAGGATTAAGTCAAAGACTCTAAGGATTTATAGATTTATACTTGAGGAGACCAAAAAGAAGGAAAACAAAACATGTTTTTCAATCATATATTTGTTCTTTATATAACCATGAACAACGTCTATTATATATTGGGCATTACTCTGAGTGGTGTTGAGCCAAAACACAAAACACTGAAATTTTGTAACATCGTGCCAAGTTATATCAGTTGGTATATAGAAAAATAATAATAGCTAATAGTTTTGGATGTTTTTTATTTGCAAGATACTACTCTAAATACCTTATAATTAATTACTATTATCTACATTTTACAAGTAAAAAAATAAAGTGTGGAAAGTTATGTAATTTTCTCAGAAGTTTATACTTAATAAATATCAAAAATAATATATAAACCCAGCATCTCACAAGTTTTAGTAAATTTATGAGCACAATGGTATAACTTTGATTAATTAAGAAGTTGGGGAATGTTGGATACCATGTTTAAAGTTAAAGAAAAAATATCATTTAAAGTTCATAATATCAAAAACAGAGAAACAACAAGTGTTGGTGAGGACGGGAAAGAAAGGAACTCTTATGCACTAGTAGTGAGAATGCAAAGTGGTACAGCCACTCTGGGGGACACTAAGGAGGTTCCTCAAAAAAATAAAAAAATAGAACTACTAAAAATAAAAAATAGAACTACTATATGATCTAGCCAAATTATGGAAGCAACCCAAATTTCCGTTGATAGATGAATGAGTAAAGAGGATGTGGTATAAATATACAGTGGAATATTACTTAGCCATAAAAAGAATAAAACCTTGCCATTTGCAACAACATGGATGAATCTAAAGAGTATAATGCTAAGTGAAGTAAGTCAGAGAAAGACAAACACCATATTATTTCACTCACATTTGAAATATAAGAAACAAATGAACAAAAAAGTAAAAGAGAGACAAACTAAAAGGCAGGCTTTTTGTTTTTCAATTTTTATTTAAAGTCTTGTCAGTGTAATATGGTTTCAGGAGTAGAATTTAGTGATTCATCACTTACATACAACACTCAGTGCTCAACACAAGTCCCTCCTTAATAACCCATCACCCATTTTGCCCATTCCCCACCCACCTCCTCTCTTGTAGCTCTCAATTTTTTCTCTAGGGTTAAGGTTTTCTTATGCTTTGCTTCCCTCTCTTTTTATCCCCTTCCCCTATGCACATCTGTTTTGTTTCTTAAATGCTACATTAGTGAAATCATATGGTATTTGTCCTTCTCTGATATTTGCTTAGATTAATACACTCTATCTCCATCCACATTGTTGCAAATGGCAAGATTCCGTTCTTTTTGATGGCTGAGTGATATTCCATCCCCCCCACCCCTAGCCAACATCTTCTGACACTTGGTCTCTCTCCATAGTTTGACTATTTTTGATAGCACTGCTATAAATATTGGGGTGCATGTGCCCCTTCAAATCTGTATTTTTTATCCTTTGGGTAAACACCTAATAGTGCAATTCCTGGGTCATAGGGTAGTTCTATATTTAACTTTTTGAGGAACTTCCATACTGTTTTCCACAGTGGGTGCTTCAATTTGCATTCCCACCAACTACGTGAGAGGGTTCCCTTTTCTCCACATCCTCACCAACATTTGTTGTTCCTGTGTTATTAATTTTAGCCATTCTGAGAGGTGTGAAGTGGTATGAATCATGGTTTCAATTTGAATTTCCCTGATGATGAGTGATGTGTCCTAGACTCTGGGTCTAGAGTTCTCTCTTGCCCAGCAAGAGAATGGACTCAGAATTAAAATGCAAGAGAGGCTACTAATGTCCAAGAGACAAGAGACCCGGGCAAGGGTCCTTGCTCTGTTTTTATTAGGATCAGAAGGCTTACAAGCATGATGGACATGCACAAAAGACAATGAAACCATGAACATTAACTTGTGTGTGGGGGACAAAGAGGGTTTTGAAGATATGCAGTGTTAGGGGTTTGGGTCAATAGGAAACAAAATCCCAGCACCAGGCAAAAGGTTGTTTAAGGCAGCCATGAGGCACCAAGTCTGTTTACATTAGTTGCCTAGGGGATAAGGCAGTTGGACCATGCTACCTCAGGGTCTACAAGGCACCATTCTTTTGCTAATTAGCTCCACTCCAGGCAATTCCCTGCTGCTGTCCTTAGACCTGTTTACCTAGTTACCTATTATGGTCCTTCCCTCCTGTGAAAGCACAAGACTAAGTTGGGGCACTTCTGCCCCCAATATATAATCTTGGATGCTTTCATCCTGTGGCTTCCTATTCTTTTATGCCTTTTTTTCTATGCTGGGGGTGCTTCCACCTTGATTACCTAGCCCTGATTACCTAATCTTGGATGCTTTTACCCTAAACCTTGTTAACCCCTTGGTACAAGCTCAGGGAATTCCTAAACTTATTCCCCATAATTTTGAGCATATTTTCATGTGTCTGGTAGCCATCTGGATGTCTTCTTTGGAAAAAAAAATGTTTATTCATGGCTTCTTCTCATTTCTTAACTGGATTATTTGTTGTTGGGCATTGACTTTGATACATTCTTTATATATCTTGGATACTAATCCTTTATCAGATACGTCATTTGTGAATATCTTCTCCCATTCCATACGCTGCCTTTTAGTTTTGATGATTGTTTCCTCTTCACTATGCAGAAGCTTTTTATTTTGATCAAATGCCAAATGTTCATTTTTGCTTTTGTTTCCCTTGCTTCCAGAGATGTGTCTAGTAAGAAGTTGCTGTGGCTGAGGTCAAAGAAGTTGCTGTTTTTGTTCTACTCTACGATTTGATGGTTTCTTGTCTCACATTTAAGTCTTTCATCCATTTTGAATATTGCTTTGTATATGGTGTGAGAGAGTGGTCCAGTTTCATTCTTCATTAATATCCAGTTTTCCCAATGCCAAAAAACAGACTCTTAACTATAGAGAACAAACAAATGGTTACCAGAGTGGGTGGGGGGAGGGGTTGAAACAGGAGAAGGGGATTAAGAGTACATTTATGTTGATGAGCACTGAGTAATATATGGAATTGTTGAATCACTGTATTGTACACCTGAAACTAATATAACACTGTATGTTAACTACAGTAGAATTAAAATAAAAAAATAAGTAAATGTATAACCAAGCACACGTTTTTTGATGCTCTTGTTTTTGTTTTAGCAACAATTGTAGATTCATGTGCTTTTATAAGAAATGAGATTGCAAGGAAGATTCCATATATCCTTCACACGGTAGCCGCCAATGTAAATATCTTGCACAAATATAATGGGATATCATAACCCAGAAAATGACATGAATACAATCCACTACCTTATTCAGATTTCATCAGTATTACAATACATATGTGTGTGTATTTAGCTGCATGTAGCTTTAACACATGGACATTTGTGTGACCTCATGTGTTAAACACTGTCAAGACACAGAATAATTCCATTACAATGATCCATTTTGCTACCCTTCCATGGTCTCAGTCACATCTCTTGTGCCCTCCCTTTCTAACCCCTGGAAATTACTAATTTCTTCATCTTTGTAAACTTGTCATTTTAAGAATGGAATATGAATCCAGTCATGTATAAGTAACCTTTTGAGATTCTTTTCTTTTCTTTTCTTTTTTCTTTTCTTTTCTTTTCTTTTCTTTTCTTTTCTTTTCTTTTCTTTTCTTTCTTTCTCTCCCTCTCTTTCTTTCTTTCTTTCTTTCTTTCTTTCTTTCTTTCTTTCTCAGCATATTTATCTTTGGATTCATCCAAATTATTTCCTGTATCAATACTTTTTGTGAATAGTATCTCATGGTATGAATGCATGACAAATGAAATATTCACCTATTGTAGGGCATTTATGCTTTTTCCAGTCTTTAGCTATTACAATTAAAGCTTCAATGAACACGTGTACAGAATTTTGTGTGAACACAGTTCTTATTTCTTTGTTGTTTTTTTTATTTTTTTAATGTTTATTTTTGAGAGAGAGAGAGAGAAAGAGAGAGAGAGAGAAAGATGCAGAGAAAGAAGGAGACACAGAATCTGAATGAAGCAGGCTCCAGGTTCTGAGCTGTCAGCACAAAGCCGGACCTGGGGCTCAAACTCACAGGCCACAAGATCATGACTTGAGCTGAAGTTGGTCGCTTACCCAAGTGAGACACCAGGCGCCCCTAGTTTTTGTTTCTTTGGAATAAATGTACAAGAGTACAATTACTTGGTTGTATGGTAAATGGATGGTTAGTCTTATAAGAAACTGTCATAGTCTTTTCCAAAGTGGCTATAATTATTTTCTATTTCTACCAGCAATATAGGATTGATCCAGTTTCTCCACATCCTTAATGAATTTGGTGTTGTCACTATTTTTCTACATTTTTAGCCATCATGATAGCTTCATGTAGCAAAATCTCACTTTGGTTTTAATTTGCTTACCTTTTATAGCTAATGATAATAAACATCTTTCTTATGTTTATTTGCCATCTTTAAATTGTTTTAGGCATAATGTTTCTTTATGTATTTTGATCATTTCCTAATTGGAATAGTTTTACTGTTGAGTTTTGAAAGTTCTTTATATAATCTACATTCTCTTCCATTTCATAGATTGTCTTTTATTCTTTTAACAGGGTCTACTGCAGGCCAACAACTCTTAATTTTGATAATGTGCGATTTGTTGTTTTTGTTTTTGTTTTTTTGGTTTTAAAGACACTGTTTTTGGAGTAAAGTCCAAGAACTCTGCCTACCCTAGATCCCATAGATTTTCTTGTACTTTTTTTTCCTAAAAAAATTTACAGCATTGTTTTATATATAAATCCATAATCTATGGATCCATGATCTATAACATTTTGCACTTGATCTTAGCCAAAAGGCCAAGAAGCGATTGATCTATAACATTTTGTATAAGGGTGAGATACAGGTAGAAGTTTTGTTCATTCAGTCATTTGCCTTTGGGTAAGGAACTGCTTTAGCACAATTAGTTGAAATGCTACCCAATATACATTGAGTGCCTTTTATACCTTTGTGAATAATCAGCCAGGCGTATTGTATGCATCTATTTCTGAACTCTATTGATCTGCATGTTTATTCCTCTAAGAATACCACACTCTTCATTGCTATAGCTATGTAATAAGTTTGAATGGGCAGCGTGCTTTCTCCAATTTTAGTCTTATTCTGGTAGTTGTAAGGTAAGAACTGGGAAGAATGTGGCTACTCCATCTTGGCTGAAATCAGAAGCCCACACAAGATTTTAATTGAGAAACAAAAATAAATTCATTTTACGAATTAATTCCAACATCATATTTTCTTTTAAAATTTCAAATAGTATTAGAATTTAAAATTTCAGTTTCTTTTTACCTAAACATTAAACTCCAAATTATGATTTTTCTGCATATCAAAGGCAATTTCTACCTTTATACTAAAACATTTCCATACAAATGGCTCACATCTGCACAGTAGGTATTGAATAAGAACAGAAATGTTCTAACTCTATAAAGAGATTTTGGAAAATGCTTTAAATCAGAGCTGAGCAATTTCATTTAATGTTTTATAATTTCCAATATTTCATAAATGTCACAGTTAAGCAATTATATGACTTTTAATTTTTGATAGCCCAAGTATTATTAATTGTCCAGTGTCCTTAGTACTTTGGTGGGCTTAAAACAGTAATCAGTATAGTTCAGTTATTAAGTGTGGAATGGTCTGGGACTTTTATTATGATAACCTCGAATTATATAGCCTCAAGGATGCCTATTATTAAAGGCACAACATCAGATTGGACATCAGTTGTCAATATTAACCTAAATGATATTCTATTGCATTTGAAGAACTGGTAAAAAATAAAATTCATGTTTTATAGGTATCTTAGCATATAACTTTTTTTATGAATTCTATTCCAAGGTAGACCTGGTAATACACTATAAATTATAAACAAAAATGACATGTTTTAATAGTTAATCAACAATCAGGAAAGCCATCATTTTACTACATAATAATAGGAAGATGATTATAGTCTTTGTTAAAAATATTCTGTAGTAATATATTAATTTTGAGGGAAATAAATATCATTAAATGAATAAAGTTAGCTATTGGATATGAATTCAGTGTTTTACACATTTCTTAATTCAAATTTCCTTAAAGAAACTGCATACCATCTAGTGATCTAGTGGCAAAATTACAACTTTTAATTCAGCATTTTTTTTTCATGCAAGCATCATCATTATCTAAGTGATGAAAAACAAAAACCAAAACAACTTAATTAAGTTTAAACTGAACATCTTTGGTGAAATAACTTTCTGGGAAATTTTCCAGATACTCAATTATTCTTATTAATTTGCATCTTAACAGATAAGGTAAATTCAAAAAACAGGGAAGAGAGTTACTATTAACTCCTGTGACTTTGTTATTTATGAGCAATACTTGTATAAGTGCCACAACACAGGCTCATTTTGTCACCTAGAAATATGCATATTATTTCATGATTGCTATATAAATGTACTAGATATAAACATGTTTGGTATGCTCATAGGCTTGGATTCCTGTTTCATATAAACATATATTGGATAAACTATTCAAAAAGAAAAAAAGGTTCGGGGCGCCTGGGTGGCTCAGTCAGTTAAGTGTCCGACTTCAGCTCAGGTCACGATCTCGCGGTCCGCGAGTTTGAGCCCCGCGTCGGGCTCTGGGCTGATGGCTCAGAGCCTGGAGCCTGCTTAGGATTCTGTGTCTCCCTCTCTCTCTGCCCCTCCCCCGTTCATGCTCTGTCTCTGTCTGTCTCAAAAATAAATAAACGTTAAAAAAAATTAAAAAAAAAAAAGGTTGGAGAAGTTGGGTATTAAAACACAATTAGTGTAGAAAACAAGGCAATTTAATGTATTCTTACTTCTATCTTTATCTTTTATGCAGCCTAAATAGATGCTCTACATTGGCTGCCAGAGATACATAGTAATACAGTCCAGATTTCCTTACAGGTTATTTCAAACATCTTCAGAACTGAAAAAAAAAAATTATTTTCACTTTTTTTTTCTAATTGACTTCTAAAATATCCCTGGATCCACAGTTCCCACACAATTCACATTCCTCAAATTCATAATCTAATCCCACCTCTTTGCTTTCCGTAAATGGTGTAAAAGATAATTTGGATTATTCAGTTGCTACCCTCTTTGCCTCAAAATGTCCCTGTATTTTCATTCTTTATATCTCCATTGTAACATGAAGAAGAAGCATACTTCTTCCTCCTTCTTTACAAACTTACCATCTTTCCTTATTCTATTCCCTCCCTATTCTCTGAATCTTAGCTCTATCAAATATCTCATTTCCCTTTATAGCATCAATCTCTGTTTCTTTACATTCTTCGCTTGGATTCAATCTTCCTAGAAACAACAATAATAAAAAAAAAAATAATATGCTCTCCTTGATCATGGTACCCAGTGGCTTCTCTATTTTCTCTCAATCCATCAGAAATGTTCTTTTTGGATAAATTATTTCTGACAAGAAAAATCTAACATATCATACAGCCATTAGATTTTTTTATCTTTTTATTCATTTTGGGAGGATTGCACATTTTACATATAAATTAAATAGAGAACTATTCAGATAATTCTAGTTTTATCCCTATTAGCTCCTTTCTATTCTGTCCCTCCAATCAAAACTTTTTAATTTATAAATTGTTAATATTTTAATTTAAAAGTGTAGACTGCTAATGATTGTCTGCCCATGTCCTGCCTGAAATACCATGATTGTTTATGAAAACCGGATACTGTTCGGGCTTAGAAAAAAATAAATATGTGTATATATTTATGTGATAGAATACTATACACATTATCTCCCCCATCATATTTTTCACTTAAAAGTTATATCCTGGTGTTGATAACCATAGTAAAGTGTTTTCTACCTTGGCTCTACTGACAATTGGGGCTGGAAATTATTTGGGGACTGTCCTATGCATCGTAAGTTGATTAAGAGCATTCACGACCTCTACAAACTGGATGTAAGTAGGAATCCCAAGTCATGATCATCAAAATGTCTCCAGATATGAATCCAGGTGTGTGCAAAGTCACTCCCAATTGAAAACCACTGCCTAAGTAATATGTAAAGATAGTTATCATCTCTTTTTATAGCACCATAGTATTCATTCTTAAAGATGCAAAATAGTTTGAGGCACCTGGGTGGCTCAGTTGGTTAAGCATTCAACTCTTGATTTTGGCTCAGGTCATGATGTCGCAGTTTCGTGTGTCAGGCCCTGTTCGCTGACCACCACTCACCACCCCCCCCTCGCCCCCCCGCTCATGCTCTCTCTGTTTCTCTGAAAATAAATAAATAAATTTTAAAAGTTGGGAAAAAAAGGATGCAAAAGTGTTTGTTGAATAGTCCCTTATTAGTGACCTTTTGCGGGGGGGCTTCCTATTTTGTTATTGTTAATACTACTGCAACTAATTGCTTATCACATTTTAACAATGTGTTTTTAAATTTGATTTTTAGAAGGGAGTCTACTAAAAACAGTGTAACTATGCAATGATGCTAGATGTTACCAAAGTTCCCTTCATTTTGCATTCCCACTAATCATATATGGTGCAGCAAATTTTCAATGCTATATGTCTACCGAGAAAATAACCATATATTTTCTGTTTGAAACAGTGATCCTTCACCCTGATTAACCCCCTTTCTCTCTTGTCACACTTTCATGAATATTGCATTCATTTTCATATTTCAATATTCTTATTGATTTAATATTTTAATTTATAGATAATAGTCAAAGTATATGGTTAGAATCTATGTTAATGCTAAAATAAGAGAGCAGTTTAGTTCTACAAGGCAAAAAAAAAAAAAATTAGGAAAACTAAACAAAAGAAAAGTACTCATAAAAATTACCCTCTTCTATTTGTAGCTTTAAAATGACAAGTATAGAGCATGAGCGATGTAAAATACAATTCATTATGGAGCCACTTTCATGTTCACCTACCCGTCCTTTCCTTTTGCTATATGTCATCAAGAGAAAAATATACTAGATGAAAAAGTATACAAAATGAATGAGAAGATCCAGACAGAATTTGCACCATAGAAAAACCTATACAATTATAATTAGAATATCTCTTAGTTTACCATTTTCCCCCTTGTTTTACTTTAAGTTTCTCATTATAGTTTTACAGTTAAATAAAATAATATCTCTGTCTGGAGGAAATTCTTAGGATTTCCAACAAAAAATCCCGTTGAATGAAATTTTTACTAGCTCATTTACACAAAGTTATTTTATTCATGTGACATTCTGTGGGGGCAAGCCCAGTAACTGTCACCATAATCAAAAGCATTTCAAAATAAATTAAAAATTCTTCTAACATTTTAAAGCCAAATGAAGCAAAATATTGCATCTCTAATACAGGTACCACTGAAGATTTCTCTTCTAAATGTGACTTTTAGCTTTAATTTTTCTTATAAACTTAGCTGAATTATCCTCAAGCATGCTGTCAAACAATTATTCTTTGGAAAATCCTCAAAGTAAATAGCTACTGAAAAATAATCAGCTTCTCCTGATATTTTTTGACAAAGTTAAAAATCACTTTTGCTCTCCAGATTTTCACAGGTATCAATATTTTAACTAATATAAGTTTAAGTCAGAAAAAACAAAATCTAGGATTTTAAGCCAAGAACATCAATGCAAAAAATTGATAATGTGGGATGGAATAGGTGAAAGGACAAACAGAAAATTGTTAGGAAACTCATATGTTGGTCCCTTTCTCTCTGCCCCTCCCCCGTCCCATCTCTACAAAATAAATAAACATTAAAAAGAAAGAAAGAAAGAGACAGAGAGAGAGAGAGAGAGAGAGAAAAAAAGAAAGAAAAAAAGAAAAAAAGAAAAAAGAAAGAAAGGAAAGAAGGAAGAAAAAGACACTTCTAGTTGGCAGCAAGGAGACAGCTGTCTCAGACAGTTGAAGAAATAATGGGAGAAGTAGGGGGAAACTAATCCAACAGCCTGGACCTCTCTGGGATTAGGGGACCACACCCATAGAAGAGGCTGCTTAGAGAGAGCTAGAAATGTAGAAATGGGTGCTCCACTGGCAACCAGAGCCACAGAAGATGGGGCAATGCTGGAGATGACGGAGACAGAAATACCCTTAATTTGTCCTTCCTCCACCCTACAATCTTTAACCAATCCCTTCTTTCTGTTAATCCCAGTTGGAATGTGTAGAATTGGTCTCCTTGTTCAACATGGTGGAACTAAGAAATGGTAAGAAAAAGATCTGAAACAAATGAAGCAAACACCCTGCACAAAATTCCTTCTCATTCTTGTTATTAATGGTTGTTTATCAGCAGAGTCAGTCTAACTGAGAACTAGCTTCTTTGTTGCTATACTTTTGTGGCTGTTAATGTTAATTGAGGGTTTTGTTTTTTTTTCTTACTTGACATTATCACTTAGCAATGAAATTCCATGAGAACAGATATGATCCATTGCTGTGTTCCCAATACTTAAAAAAAGTCTAGACCACATTAGCTGGTCAACACAATGTAGTGAATAAATAGATGAATGAATAAAACCTAATTCATTAGAGAAACAAACTATGGGCAAATATAACATTCTGAAATTTAATTTACAATAACTTCATCTGGTTGGTTTAATTTTTTGTTTGAAGTTTGAAACTCATATTCCAATGAAGATGAAAATCAAATAATCAGAAAATTCAAATGACATGTATATATCTCAATGTATTTTAAACACCAAATGATATTTTATTTCTGTTTATATAATCTTCATTTACATAAATGTATATTACCTATAAAAATTTATCCAAAACGTTTTTAAAGTAATAAATGTTTATGTGTATCTTTGCCATTTGTTTATGACAAGAAATTTAAGATTCCATTTAAATTTTTGATATGATATATAATACTTAAATAGCTGAGTAACCAACAGATGATCTATAACATAGTTGATGGTCTTCATTATCACTAAACAATGACATAGAGATAATCCAGGTTATTGTTATTGTATTCTGAAATATACACTGAAGATAAAGATTGTCTAAATAGATTTACAGATAATACTTGAAAGATGAAATAGACATCCATACAAAAAATAAAACTGTATATTTATTTATTTATTTATTTTTATTTTATAAAGAGAGAGAGAGCTTGCACAAGTGGGCGAGAGGGACAGAAGGAGAGAGAGAGAGAGAGAGAGAGAGAGAGAGAGAGAGAGAGAATCTTAAACAGGCTCCACAATCAGCATGGAGCCCAACATGGGGCTTGATTCCATGATCCTGGAATCATGACCTGAAGCAAAATCAAGAATCAGTCATTCAGTCAACTGAGCCACCCAGGTGCCCCAAAATTGGATATTTCAAAAAACTACCTGCAGAATAATTAAAATAAATAGAAACTTGATCTTTAAGTTCCTGAATTTATATCAGAATAAGTGGTGATAGCTTGACATGGAAAGACTATGAGTAGACTCAATGCAATATGTCTTCAGAAGTTATGTGTACATTTAACATATTTGTGTCAACTATATTTTGAGCATCATATTTGAATTAATTGATGACTACCTCTCATAAAGCTACAGCCTTCAATGCCAAATTTGGTTTTACTGTCCATGACAGCAAGACATTTTATGGCAAATGCAATGCTGAACAAAATGTGATATTTCATGATTATACTTTCTCTATTATCTCTCAGAATATTTTGAAATGGCATTCTTCAACCACAATTTGAAAATATTTATATTTTTCTCTTCTTTGCAATTTTGCAAAGCCTGCAGGACACAAATCTACATAATTAAGATGGTTTAGTGTAACAAATATTGTTACTTTTCATTACATATTCAATTAGAATAATTATATGGTTAACTTGACATTTATCTAAATATCTGTCCCCAGGCGATGAATAGTTATCGATAATTTTCACAGTAATTCAATTGCATTTAAAAAAGTATTGCAACTATTTAACTTTATCTGACTATAGCAACTCAATATTAATCTAATTATAGGGGGAAAAGCTATTTGAGATAGATTGTTAGTCTTCCAAGATAATATTAGCTCAAATACTAGAACAAAGTAAACATTTAAAAATCTAATTATTACTAAATTAACCACCTCTACTTTGACATCCGTACCCTACATAAGACAGAGTAAACTTAAGAATTTAGTCAGTACTGATAAAATGAGAAATTATAATTAGTTTGTTTCTCAATTTGACTGCATTCTCACAAATATCCCTATTGATAACTCAGGTTTATTTATTTATTTTTTTAAGGTTGAAATGATTCTTTGGTCAGAGTGCAGTCTACTCATTTCAAACTACCTACAAACAATTTCTGATAATAATTCAGTGTCCTTTAGAGACAGCTTGGTACTCATTCATATTCACAAAATTGACATTTTATGTTTCATTTTTGTTTTTCAGAAGGCAAATGACTACCTGACTCATGTTCTTAACAAAAATAAAATAAAGAACAAATTATAAGGTAAATCAACAAGTGTTCTTGTCAAATGCAGCCAATCCAGCCTGACTTAAAGTTTGTATTAGCTTTATAGTCTGACATATAAATACTAAATAATCAGTTTGATAAAACATAATATGTGTAGTGAAGAACTTTTGCTAATACATTTATTCTTTTTTATTTAAAATATATAACAATGAATTAAAAATAAATTTCCCTATTATGCTATCCTCAATTAGCTTATTACCCTTATCATATTTTCATCAGTAAATTATTACATGTTATATTTTCAAGTATTTTAATATTTTTTTGTGTTTCCAGTGTCAGACAATGTTTAAGATAAACCCCGAGTCACATTAGCTTGTGTTCACTTTAACTAGTCTATAGTTCTCTATTGCCTTCCATGTTCATACAGTCAGTACTCATCCTTAAAGCAAAAGAAAACAAAATCAAACCAAAAAAAACATAAGCAATGACTTTCCTAGGCTTTTAGAAATTTACAGAAGAAATACTAGTAGCCAAAACAATAAATGAAAGACTGTTCTACCTCACTACTATTCAAAGAAATGAAAGTGGAATCAGCATTGTGACATGATCCCTTGCTTAAACATACGACATTATAGAAAAGTACTCCCAGTTTATTGACAGTGCAGGGAATATTTACTGTCTTTTATTGCTGGTGGCAGAATATCAAATGCTGATACTCTAAGGGGAGCACAGTTTAAAGATAAAAAGTATTTATACTCTGACACAGCAATTGAAACTTTAAGAAGGAACAATAAACATGTGTGGTTTACCTCAAAAATATGCTTGCAACGTTGTTCATTACAATATTGTTTATCATTATAGTGAATATGAATATGCATCATTCTTATTTCCAAAGTGTCTTAGTTTTCACTATAAATTCATGGTTACAATATTTATAATAATAATAATACTTTCAAAAGTTAAATCACCTTAAAATGTAAGTCACCTTAATGTAAATTCACATTGACATTTAAAATATAAATTATCCTGCTAATTTGTTCAGGATAATACAAAGTAGTTATTAGAATAACTGTATTGTGGGGCGACTGGATGGCTCAGTTGGTTGATTGTCCCTTGTTGTAATCAGCGCTGGGTATATATGTAGCTGAGGAATCACTGGGTTCTACTCCTGAAACGAATACTACACTGTATGCTACTTAACTTGAATTTAAATAAATAAATTTTAAAATTAAAAAAAAAGAAAGAAAATTAAAAAAATCTAAATACATACATAAATAAATGAATGAATAAATAAATAAATAAATAAATAAATAAATAAATAAATTCTACATGCAAACAAACAAAAAATGTTATTTCTCCCTCTGCCCCTCTCCCTCCACCCTTGCTAATGCTTGTGTTTTCTCTCTCCCTAAAATAACAAATAAATACAATAAAATAGCTATATTGTATCATAAGGAAAATGTTAATAATAAAGGCTAAATTATCTTTCAAATGTTCATGTGCACATAAATAGAAAAATGTCTGGATAATCGGGGTGCTTGGGTGACTCCCTCTGTTAAGCATTTGACTTCGGCTCAGGTCATGATCTTGCAGTTTGTGGGTTGGAGCCCCACATTGGGCTGTGGGCTGATGGCTCAGAGCCTGGAGCTTGCTTCAGATTCTGTGTGTCTCTCTCTGTCTCTACCCCACTTGTGCTCACCTGCTCTCTCTCAAAAATAAATAAACATTAAATAATTTTTTTAAATGTCTGGATAATCTTTTTAAAAGTAAAAACTGTGGTTAATCAGTGAATTACAAGAATTAAGTCCTTTTTAACAATATGCATTTTCCAGTTTTATAAACCATGTTTATTATTTAAAAAAAAATCAATGTAATTTTACAAATAAGGACAAGTAGAAGACTACTAACAATATTATCTGTGCAACTGTTAGTTAATAGCTGAGCTTAATACTGGTTGCTCAATGAAAATTTAGTATCAAAGAGAATTATTTGTATTCCGTTCTGAACCGATAATTTGAATATCAAATAACTTAACTGATGTTCACATTAACTCTTACAACAGTCATTTATTTAAAGCATGCTATGTGGTTACGTTACAAAACCGGAAGGAAATAAGGATTCAAAACATGAGCAAGACTTGTATCTTCAAGTATTTCATGATAGAATGGTAGAAGCAGACTTGGAAAGACATCATGACTGAAATAATATTCAGTTGAGAACTGGAAGATATACAACCTCTCTCCCTTCACCACCAACCCCTACCCCGCCGCAAATAAGGACAATTCCACGTGAGAAAACAGCTTGGTCATGGGTATAGAAAAGTGAAACGTAAGTCCTTGAGTGAAAAACAGACTGTACTTTCAGGATGTAGGAAGAAATAAATTTGGCCAAGTGGGTCTTGGTTAGATTGCAGAGAATGCTACATGTATACTGATGATTATATAAAGGAATTGTAGACATCGGAGCTCAGTTAGTAGGTGTAGTATAAGCAGAGCTGATTTTATGAAAATGGCCCAGCTTCCCTGCGTATAATGGAGGAACTGAATCTGGGAGTCTCTGGACAGCCTTTTAGACTTTAGGCAAGTGTTAATGAGTTCCTAAACTAGGCGAGAGGAAATCAAAGGGAGGACTTTGGTTTCAGAGGCAATGCACGGATGAGCTATGAGATTGTAAAACAGTTTCAAATTTGGAGATTAGGGGAAAAGAGAAACAAAATATCGCCCCCGGCTTTTAAATTTAAAGAGTCACATGAAAATATAGGTGTGATTTAGTGTCTGCAATTACAAGAATGAGAAGGACTGTAACGAGAATTAGAAATCTATCACGAGAATGAGATAGTTTAAGATAGAAAATTACGTTAAATGTAATTTAGAATCAACAGCATACATGGCCTATTCTGTCCCTAAATCTGAAATCTTTTGTTTTCTATGTCTGTGTTTTCAAATTTGAAAAATAATGTATGAGAAATAAAAGAAATTGATCATGTTGGTCACTTCAATTAATTCAAGATTTCTTTAAAAGTACTTAATGCAATCTTTTCATACAGTGATATCTTTAACACCAATATTTTTAATAATCTAATGTGTCAAGTTTATTTATCTTCATTTAGAGTGCTTCATTGTATATTTCAACATTTTTAATATCCTTTGTGTTTCAGTGTATCGAACTAATAGGAAAGAGAATAGTCAGAATGGAATGACTTAATATTCCTGGTTACTAAATCTCTCCTGAATCAGAATGCTGACAAAGGCATCAGTAAGTGGAAAGTAGTTTGAACTTTGAGCCTCATGATTTTATTATAGTTTCAATTTCTTCTGTTGAGCCTAAGAAATTTCTCTAGGTTATTACTCTTAGAAATTTTGATGTTCTGGAATAATGAAAGGGATGTTTTATTCTTTTACTTTCACCAAAACTGTCCTGCCAACATTTTTTTTTAATTAATTAATACACTTTTTAATTTTTTTAAAATTTTTTTTAACGTTTATTTTTTTTTGAGACAGAGAGAGACAGAGCATGAACAGGGGAGGGGCAGAGAGAGAGGGAGACACAGAATCTGAAACAGGCTCCAGGCTCTGAGCTGTCAGTACAGACCCTGATGCGGGGCTCGAACTCACGGACCGTGAGTGAGATCATGACCGGAGCCGAAGTAGGACGCTTAACCGACCGAGCCACCCAGTCGCCCCCTGCCAACATTTTTTAAAAGCTTCTAGTTTGTTGTTGTTGTTTTCAGTTTTGTATACTCTTAATGGTACTAATCATATATTCTAGTTCATTGCTTTGGTCAAAAAATTGGAATTCATAATTGTAAACATCTCAAGTGTCTGTAATTTGGCAAGCTTATTATGTTTTACGTGCTTTTCTTGGACATTTTTTATCATCTACTTAGAGCTCCATTTTTAGTAATAAAAGCAGTGATGAGAATTCTTTATCCTACGTTCAGGTATCTCATAAATTTATATTTTCTCACACTGGATTCATATACACAGAATACAGTCTAAGCAGCATTTTGATAATAGTTATTTTAAGTCTATATATTTTTCTTTTTGTCAGACGAATTAGTACTAGGCATTCTGGTCCGAAGAATCATATAAGGTGTATTCTATGAAGAAAGATGTAATTTGGAAAATTTCCATGAGCATTTTATCAAGTATGGATGCAGGTACCAAATGGCTCCTAAAATATCAACTCTTCCCTGATGGTATTGGAAGTTAGTCATAAATACATATAATGAGATATAAAAGCAAACCCAATTATCTATTATAAGTAGCATAAACTACATTATACCAAAAGAAGTTTTGATCATAGTGGTATATAATTAAAACAATAATTAACTAAGTACATATTTGTAATAAAAAGTTTTTAAATGGATTGAAAATATATAGAAAACTCAATGATAGTGATGGCTTTTGATGTGTGACTAACAGAAATAAGACAGGAGATGGGAAACAAATTATGTCTCATCAAAATAAAAAAATGCCATTTAATATTTCATAGTTTACATATAAATATATCCTTTAGAATCTTTAAAAATAAAATAAAAATTTAATTAATTTCTCTTAATCAGTTTAAGTAATATATATCTGAAATTGAAGTTTTATTCTGTATAATTTAAAATTAACATGTATAATATAGTATATTCTTAAGAGATATGTATATTAACTTTACATGGAAAAAAACAAATTTATCTTTCTGATTTTAAGATGACATCAATTTAATGTGGAGGGAATTTACAAAAATATCTTGGACTTTTCAATTGATTTCAAATTACTATTTTCTGAAAACATGGCCATGACAAACTCATTATCTTTGAGCTTTATAGTAAATTATTACAATCTTACTTAATCCAAAAATCCCCAAATTTTTTACATTACATGTTGATTTTCATAAAAATAAGATTGAAAATAGTAATACATTTTATAATATCATGAATTTCATTGATCTCTAGTATCTTAAATCCTATTCAAATAAATCACTAAACCTATTATAAAAAGTACACTTTTTTGCATAATTCTCATTTTCTTTTCATTCCAAAGATTTGATTGATGCATATTTGTATTCAAATATGTATGAATCAAAGCTTTTGCATCTATGCATTTACTAAGAGTAAAATATCCCATGAATGTTCTACTTAAATATTTGTCATTTTAATTTATATATATTTTTCTATTATTTTGTTTCTTGAGAATTTTAGTGATTATTTTCCCTGTAGAACCTATTTTTATATCAATTATAGTATAATACTTAATAGTTTGGGTTCTTGAATTAAACAACCCTGTTCAACTCATGCTTCTATCAATGCTAATAACTACATAATCTTTAAAAGAAATTGTGATGATTGAATAAAATAATCTCTGTGAGCCATTTAATATTATTTCAGTTTCAGTATGCATACAATCAATGCTCTTATTTTTAGTAATAATATTACCTTCAATTCATGAGTATGATTTCCATTTAAAATTGATATTTTTCTCTTAAATGAATTATTCACACTACATATGTATGTCTGATTCATGGTTACTATAAGGTAAGGGCAAACGTGATAATATTTATAGGAAGAGGTGAATGTACTACTTTTAAAACAGGACGATTATTTTAATAAAATACTCTAGGATATGTAAGGAAAATAATTTGAATTGTGCTTATTGTCTGTTTTTATCTATCTGCCTGTCGGTTAAGACACTATCTTTTTTTTTCAGAATTAAAAAAAAATTAATGTCTATTTATTTTCGAGAGAGAGAGAGACAGAGCACAAGCAGGGGAGGGGTGGAGAGAGACACACACACAGAATCCTCTGTGCTGTCAGCACAGAGCCTGACGTGGGACTTGACCGAGCCACACAGGTGTCCCTCACTTTTCAGAATTTTTAAGGGTTTCCATGACTGGGGTTGGAATGAGAAACAGTGTAGCAGTAAAGAAAAGTTAAATAGTTACCTTCTTACCAGTCAGTTGGGAGATTATCCTTAGAAAGCATGATGTTGGACAAAAGTTTTAAAAAACGGAGATACCATTCTGCACATCTCTGAACCACATCAATGCTATCTGGCTCTTGATCTATTCTTGGTTTTAATTCCAGTGATATTTGTATGATTTCCTCATCCTGGTTTTTGATCAGTTGGAGAATATTTTCTTATGTGCTAATTATTAGCTTTTCCTTTGGCAGATCTGACAAAAGGCTGGAGCTTAAAGGAATTTGTGTGGACAGAAAGACAACAGTTGATAGAGCAACAACCTATGTTTGTTCATGCCTGAAATGTATATATTTAGATGAGGGCCGTGCCTGCTTCCCTAAACCAGCATTATTTTCTTGTTAAGGCAAATCATATAATTTCTGCATTTCCAAGTCTTGATGGTGGCTTCCTAAATAAAGGAAATACCAAGATGTTAATTTCTGCAACTGCTTAAAATCTCCTTTGTGACTTTGGACAACTATTGAACCTACCTAAGAATCAGTCTCCTCATCTGTAATTAAATTAGTTTGGGTTAAATAATCTGTAAATTCCTTTTTGGTTCCAAAGTTCTATGATTTTAAAAAATGGATTAAAGGGCTACTCTTATGAACTAATATGCTGGTTGGCTTCTGTGGTCCTGTTCTAAGACATAATTTTTTTAAAAGATGGTTCTTGAACCTCATTATAAAGTATGCAGTTTTTCATAGGAAATGAATGTGAAAGTTCAGTGAATATCAAATTATAATCTATATGTACATTTTCCTTCCTCAACTCTCTTTGAGTCTTGAGTATATACTACCTCCCCATATTAGTGAGGAGGGAAAAAAAAACAGTAGGATTCTTCAATCTTAGTGGGTCTTTTAGGGGTGTGTATGTTTATATTTATATATATTTTTACACAAAACAATGCTTATTTTTGGAAAATATTTGCCTCTACCCCTTCTTCAAATAACAGACCACAGACTATCAGCTTCCTCCTAACCACCACAAAGCAGCATAATGGGAGTAATAAAATGAAAGATGTTAAACAATTGCCTCCAAAAAAATGTCTTCTAAAATTAATGAGAAAGACGCTCTGGACTCCAGGGTTATGATACGGAGAGATCACGAATCCGGTTTCTGTTCATTATTCAGATTGTTTCTGTCTGACAAGGCCAATAAAGGAAGAGATGAGGGGCAAGGGGAACAAAGGAGATGGTTTGGATAATCACATTTAAGCCCTAGATTCACTTTTGCTTGCAAATAATCATATCAAGTTCTATTCTTCCATGCATATTGAAAATAAGTTTTTAAACTTGATTATTTTCTATCATAAGTCCATTTGGGTGAGAGCTCCAGTAACTAAAGGAATCATAATTTTCTCAGGTAGAGATACTTACATCTTTATCAGGTCTAAACCTTGTCTAAAATTATAATTTGTTACATTCACTCTTTTAATCCATATGAGCGCATGTTTAGAAGTTTGTTGAACAATTATTTATTTAGGACAGCAATCTTAAAATACTAGTTTAAATAGTCAAGTACCAATGCTATGTATGTAGAAAACATAGAAGGAATAATATAATATCGATAATATTTTTCAAATAATTCAGGGTAAAAAAATGAATCAATCTCCTGTACTCTACCTTACACCTTTAACAAATCTAAAATTTTATTTAAAAATTAGATAGCCAAGAAAATATTAATATAGGTACACCTGTCCATCCTCCAAAGTCTATACAGATCACGAGGCAGTTGTAGCAATGAAAAAAATATGCTCTCAAGCTATGTGAATCACATATTCCTTCAGGAAAGGGAGACATACCCCAGTTTAGTAGCTGAACATCACACTCTATGTTGGTGATCAATTATTTTTTTATGACTTCACCGTAATAGAAATAATTGCTTCAAATAAATTACAGTAAAGTATGTCGTACGCTTTCATAATATAGTAATTTGAGAAGGTAGATTCAGCTCTTTACTGAGCACTCTCCCAGGTTGATGGTACCATCTAAATATGTCTCAAAGACAGCAAACACATTAATTGATACGGTAAGTGAATGTACTCTCATAGAAACGTGGAGAGCACAGCATGTTGATATTAAAGACTATTTATTCTGTTCTCCATCTGTGACTATTTTCTTAAATAGACTTTATCTGTATCCATATAAGTAATATATTTAGATTTCACAAAACAAAATGTCTCCTTTTTTGTAAATTTACCCCCTGTGTGACTTTGAAATAGAATATTAATTATGATGGCTTTGCAACTGAGAGTTTTAAAACTGATGAATCAGAATATGCAATACTTAAAACATAGTTTATTTCAATAACCCTCATTTAAATAACTCAATATTGAAGAACTCTGATGAGAATTCACAGATTATGTTTAGGGAAATTATACATGTCATAGGCTAACAAAGAGAATTTATAGTGAGAATAGGTGAAATCAATGAACTAAGAGCAATAAACACTGTAGTTACTAAATCTCTAGCTAAATTAAAAATAATTAACAAATAAAGTTACAAGGTGTTTGAGATCAAATTATTAATAGAAATGATTGTTAAAATAATCTGTACGATAAAGGGAAGTTTAATGTAATTTAGAGAAAAGAATAACGATTATTACAGAGAAATTTTATCACTTTTTTTAAACATCTTTTTGTTTTTGTTTTTGTTTGGTTTGTTTTGGTTTTTGGTTTGTTTGTTTGTTTGTTTGTTTGTTTGTTTTAGTTGGAACGGGGCTCTGAAATTCTTGGTTCCCAAACATTTTTATCATGCCAAAAGAAACCTATACTCATGAACCAGTCACTGTCTACATTTCCTTACCTCAATCCCTTGACAGCTACTAATCTGCTTTCTGTCTTCATAAATTTACATTTTCTGCATATTGGATATAAATGCAGGCATACAATATGTGTTTTTGATGTTTAGATTCTTTTATTTAGCATAATATTTTCAGGGTTAATCATGTTGCAGCAGGTAGCAGTATTTCACTCTTCTTTATGGCTGGATAATATTCCATTGCATAGCTATACTACTATTTGTTTATCCATTTATCAATTGGTTGATAATTGGCTTGTTCTCCCTTTTGGCTATTGTGAATACTATAGCTATAGACATTCTTTTACAAGTAAATGATCAAAAAATTTGCAATTCTTTAAAGCATATGCTAGAAATTGCCTAGTCTTATGGTAATTCTATGTTTCACTTACTGAGAAATAAATCTATTTTATAAAATAGCTGTGATATTTTACATTGCCATTAACAACATATGATGGTTCCTTAACTCCACATCCTCACCAACATATCTTATTTTCTGTTGTTTTGTTTTGCATTAAATTATCGACATTATAGTAGGTCTGAAATGATATCTCATTGTGATTTTGGTGTACATTTCTCTAAAGAATAATGATGCTGAGAATCTTCTCATATGCTTGTTATTCATATACTATCTTTGGAGAAAGGTCTATACAAGCTTTTTGCCCATATGTTGTGTTTATATTGTTGAGTCTTAAGGGTTCTTCATATATTCCAAATACTAGATCCTGATCAGCTTTATGATATGTAAATATTTTCTCTGTAGGTTGTCTTCTCTTTTTCCTGATAGTGTCAATTGACGCATAAACATTTTTAACTTTGATGAAGTCCAATTTATCTATTTTCTCTTTTGTTTTTTAATGTTTATTTAATTTTGAGAGAGAGAGAAAAACAGAGCACGAGTGGAGGAGGGGCAGAAAGAGAGGGAAACACAGAATCTGAAGCAGACTCCAGGTTCTGAGCTGTCAGCACAGAGCCCGACACGGGGCTTGAACTCACAGACCGTGAGATCGTGACCTGAGCCCAAGTCGGACGCTTAGCCGACTGAGCCACCCAGGTGCCCCAGTATTTTCTCTTTTGTTGATTGTGTTTCGATGTCATATCTAAAACTCTGTTGACAAATCCAAGGTTGCATAGATTTAACACTGTTTTTTCTAAGTCTTAGTGTTTTACCTGTTATATTTATTTAAGTCATTGCTTCTTTTTAAAATTTTGTATATGATCTGAGAAAACAGTTGAACTTCCTTTTTCTGTAAGCAGATGCCCAGTTATCCCAGCACTAATTATCACAGTCTCTACTTCTCTCATGCAGTAGTATTGGCCCTTTGCCAAAAATAACTGCCCAGAGATATAGGAGTTTGGTTTGGTACCCTTGATTCTATTCCATTTTTCTATATCTCTATCCTTAAGCTAGATCCACACTGTTTCATTACCAGAGCTTTGTAGTAACTTTTGGAATCAGCATGTGTAAATCGTTTTTGGTATTTTATCAAGATTTTGTTTGTTTACTGTTTGAGATGAATTTGAGGTTCAGCTTTTCCATTTCTAAAAAAAAAAAAGGTCATTGGATATTGATAAGGATTGCATTAAACCTCAGGATCACTCTGGGTAAAAATACTATCTGACAATATTAAGTTCTCCAACTTCTGAGTATGAGGTACCTTTTCATTTATTAGATTTTCTTTCAGGAAGGTATTATTGTTTTCAGTGTGCAAGTCTTGCAGCTCCTTGGTTAAATTTATTTCTAAATATTTTACTCCTTTCATGGCAATTATAAATGAAACCATTTTCTTAATTTTGTTTTCATATTGTTCATTGCTAGTGTATAAAATTACAGCTGGTTTGGTTTTGTGTATTCACATCATATCTTTCAAATTTGTTGAATTCATTTATTAGCTCCAATAGTTTCTTTTTGTAGACTTTTAGGATTATATCATATAAAATTGGAAGTAAGTTTACTTCTTCATTATGGATTTAGATGTCTTTCATTTCCTTTTTTTTTTTTTTTTTTTGCCTAATCTGGCAAGAACTTCCAGGACTATGTTACATAGAATTGGTAAGAGTGGACAATCTTGTCTTATTTTTTATCTTAGGGGGTGTATTAATTTCCAAATCTACTAAAATAAACTACCAAAACTGGGTGACTTAAAACAATGGAAATATATTCTAACACAGTTCCAGAGGCTAGAAGTTCAAATCAAGGTGTCAGCAGGGACATGTTCTCTGTCCTACAGAGACGGTTAACAGTAATCCAAGGCATTCGTTGGCTTTCATTTGTATAACTTCAATCTATGCCTCTGTTGTTACATGACTGTCTTCTCTCTATATGTGTGTCTTTACATAACATTCTTCTCTCTGTATTTGACTCTGTCTCCTCTCCTCTTCTTATAAGGACACTATTCATATAAGATCAAGGGTCTATTCTACTCTGCTATGACATTATTTTTCCTTACATCTTAGTTGTAGCTGCAAAGAATCTACTTCCAAATATGGTCACATTTACAGGTACCTGGGCTAATAATTCAACATGTACTTTCCAGGAACATAATGCAAAATAAAAAAAAAGGGGAAACTTTCAGTTTTTCATCACTGAATATGTTACTGGTAAATTTTTCATATATGCTTTAGTCTTGAGAAAGTTCTCTTTTATTCTAAATTTATTGAATGTTTTCCCTTGAAATCAGGTGTTAGATTTGTAAAATTCTTATTATACTTCAATGGAAGTAATTATTTGTGTGTGTGTGTGTGTGTGTGTGTGTGTGTGCGCGCACGCGTGTGTGTGAGTTAATGGGTTAATCGTTTATTGTATGGGTTGCATGTATTGTATGATATATTGCATTATGTTTTTTATGTCATATAAGTTTTATATGCTGGAATAAATTCCTTTTATTATGGTGTTTAATCATTTTAATATACTGCTAAATTTAAGTTTTATAACCTAATTTATAACTTATAATTATAAGTTTTATAGTTAAGTGGAGAAATTTTGTTTCTATATCCATATGGAATACTGGTCAATAATTTTTGTTATTTTGATCTTTGGCTTTCTTTTCAGGGTAAGTCTGGCTTCTTCTATTATTGGGATAGTTTGACATAGTTTATACTGATATAAATTCTTCTATAAACGCTTGACAAAAAACTGTACCATTAAACCACCTACACCTGATCTTTACTGGGAATTTTGAATACTGATTCAACATTTTTACTTCTTATAAGTCTGTTTCAATGTCTTTGTTTTTATTCATAAGAAGATATGATAGTGGTTTAATCATAAAATTGAAGAAGAAGGAAATAATATATGGAAGCAAATGAAAATGAACACACAACAGTCCAAAACTTTTGGATACAGCAAAAGTGGTAATAAGAGGAAAGTATATAATACAGGCCTACATTAAGAAGCAAGTCTCAAATACACAAACTTATACCGAAAGGAGCTAGAAAAGTAACAACAAATAAAGCCCAAAGCCAGCAGAGGAACAGAAGTAACAGACTAAAGCAGAAATAAATGATACAGAAACAAATAGAACAGAAGAATGAAACTAAGAAGTGGTTCTTTGAAAGAATTAATAAAATTGATAACCCCCTAGCCAGACTTATCAAAAAGAAAAGAGAAAGGATTTGAGTTAATAAAATCACAAATGAAAGAGGAGAGGTTACAACCAACACCACAGAAATACAAAGAATTATATGGAATATCATAACAAATTATATGGTAAAAGATCAATCTCCTGAAAACTATAGAACACTTACAGAAGAAATTGAGGAGCACACAAAGAAATGGAAAAGCATTAAATGCTCATGGATTGGAAGAAAAAAAATATTGTTAAAATATCTATACTACCTAATGCAATCTACACATTGAATGCAATTTCTATCAAAATACTAGCAGTATTTTTCACAGACATAGGGAAAACAATTCTAAAATTTGTACGAATCGATGAAAGACTCCAAATAGCCAAAGCAACCTTGAAAAAGCAAAGCAAAGCTGGAGGCATCACAATGCCAAACTTTCAGCTATATTATAAAATTGTAGTCCTCAAGACAGTATAGTACTGGCACAGAAACAGACACTTGATAAATGGAAAAGAATAAAAGACCCAGAAATGGACCCACAGCCATATAGTCAACTAATATTTGCAAAGCAAGGAAGAATATCTGATAGAATAAAGACAGTCTATCCAGCAAATGGTGCTGGGAAAACTGGACGGCCACATGCAGAAAAATGAAACTGGACCACTTTCTTATGCCATACACAAAACTAAATTCAAAATGGATGAAAGGCCTAAATGTGAGACAGGAGTCATCAAAATCCTAGAGGAGAACACCGGCAGCAATCGCTTTGACCTCCACCACAGCAACTTCTTACTAGGCAAGTCTCCGAAGGCAAGAAAAACAAAAGCAAAAATAAACTATTGGTTCATCAAGAACTTCATCAAGATAAAATGCTTCTGCACAGCAATGGAAACAGTCAACAAAATTAAAAGGCAGCCTAACAGAAGGAGAGAAGCTATTTGCAGATGCAATATCTGATAAATGGTTAGTATCCAAAATCCATAAAGAGCTTACCAAACTCCAACACCCCAAAACCAAGCAATTCAGTTAAGAAATGGGCAGAACACATGAATAGACATTTTTCCAAAGAAGACATACAGATGGCTAAAAAAATACATGAAAAGATTCTCATCATCACTCATCATCAGAGGAATACAAATCAAAACCACAATGAGATACCACCTCACACCTGTAAGAATGATTAAAATTAAAATACAGGAAACAGCAAATGTTGGTGAGGATGCAAAGAAAGGGGAACCCAAATACACTGTTGGCAGAATGAGAACTAGGGCAGCCGCTGTTGAAAACAGTATTGTGGCTCCTCAAAAACTTAAAAATAGAACTGCCCTATGACCCAGGAATTGCACTTCTAGATATTTACCCAAAGGATACAAAAATACTGATTCAAAGTGGCGCATGCACCCCAATGTTTATAGCAGTCTTATCAATAGCCACATTATATAAAGAGTCAAAATGTCATATATACATATACATACATACATACCATGGAATATTAGTCATGAAAAAGAATGAAATCTTGCCATCTGCAATGAGATAGATGAAACTAGAGGGTACTATGCTAAGAGAAATGTCAGTCAGAGAAAGACAAACACCACACAATTTCACTCATATGTGGAATTTAAGAAAGACAACAGATGTACATAGGGGAAGGGAAAAAAAGAGGGAGGCAAACTTTAAGAGAGTCGTAACTGTAGAGCACAACTGAGGTTTCCTGGAGGGGAGGTGGGGAGGGGAGGAGCTAAATGGGTGATGGGTATTAAGGAGGGCACCTGTTGTGATGAGCACCTAGGGTTATATGTAAGTAATGAATCACTAAATTCTACTCCAATATTACACTATATTTTAACCAACTAGAATTTAACATTTTTTAATGTTTATTTATTTTTTAGACAGAGAGAGACAGAGCATGAACGGGGGAGGGGTAGAGAGAGAGGGGGACACAGAATCCGAAGCAGGCTCCAGGCTCTGAGCTGTCAGCATAGAGCCCGACACGGGGCTTGAACTCACGGACCGCGAGATCATGACCTGAGATCATGACCTGAGTCGAAGTCGGACCCAGGCACCCGTTAACCAACTAGAATTTAAATAAGTACTTGAAAGAAAACAAAATCTCCCAGCACAGATAGAAAGAAAATAGTTGATCGTTTGTGTCTTTCTACATATTTTTCTTTCTTTTAACATATTTAGTTTGTTGGAGTACAACTGTTCATAGTATTCACTTATAATCCTTTCAATTTGTGTAAGGTTAGTGATAATGTCCATGTGTTTATTTCTGATTTTAGTAATTTGAGTCTTCGTTAGCAAATCTAGCTAAAGCTGTGTCAATTGGTTGACCTTTTCAGAGAACCAGCTTTTGCTTTCATTGATTATCTCTACTATTCTAGTTCCCTTTTCACTTAGAGTCTTTATTATTTCCTTTTTGCTATTGGTTTCAAAATTAATTTTACCTTTCTTTTTATAGGCCCTTACAGCTAAGTTATTGATTTGAGGGTTTTTTAATTGTTTATTTTTACTTATTTTTAAGTTTATTTATTTTGAGAGAGAGAGAGAGAGAGAGATTGAGAGAGAAAGGAGAGAGCAAGAGTGGGGGGGGGTGGTGGGAGGCAGAGAGAGAGAGAGATAGAGAATCCCAAGCAGGCCCTGCTGATAGCACAGAGACCGATGTGGGGCTAAATCCTACAAAAGTGAGATCGTGATCTGAGCCAAAATCAAGATTTAGACACTTAACCAACTGAGCCACACAGGCGCCTTGAGATGTCAGTGCTTACAGCAATGAATTTCTCTCTACAACTGTTGCTGTGTCCCATAATATTTGGTATGTTTTAGTTATTATTCATTTCATAATTTGTTTTTTTTTATTTATGCTTTGGCACATCGGTTGTTTAAAAGTTTAATTTCTATGTACTTGTGAAACTCTCTAGTGTTCCTTCTGTCATAGATTTGTAGTTTCAATCCATTGTGTGTATGTGTGTATGTGTGTCCTAATCTATGGTCTATCCTGGAGAATGTCCTATGCGTAATTGAGAAAAATATGTATAATATCCTCTTTTAGGTAGAGTGCCATGTGTATGTTTGGTAGGACTAGTTAGTTGGCAGAGTTATTCAAGTCGCTTATTTCCTTATTGATCAAAGGCTAGTTCTATCCATTATTGACAGTGGGAGGTGAAAGTCTTCAATTATTATTTAAATAGTCCATTTCTGCCTTCAAGTCTGTCAACTTCTAGTGCACGTGTTTTGGGGCTCCAATGTTAAGTGTGTACATATTTAGAACCGTTATATTTTCTTTATAGATTGGCTATTTTAGAAATATGTAATATCCTTTTTTTTGTCTTTTTAACTACTTCTAGCTTAGCCGGAGTCTACTTTGTCTGACATTGGTACATCCATTGCAGATCACTTTTGCTTACCATTCTCATGGAATATCTTTTCCTGTTCATTCATTTCCACCCATTAGTGTCTTTGCATCTAAAGTAAGTCTCTTATAAACAGCATATAGCTGGATCAAGTTTATTTTTTGGTGTTTTTGTTTGTTTTACCCCATTCGGTCAATTTCTGACTTTTGATTACTTTATTCCATTTCCATTTAAAGCAGTTGCTGATATGGAAGTTCCTAGTTATGGCATTTTGATAATTTTTTTTCTGTATGTCTTGTCTTTTTGTTTTTTATTATTTATCAGTTCCCTCATTACTTTCTTTTATGCTTAATTGATTTTTAAATTGAATTTGACTTATTCTAATTTCTTTTTCTGTATTTTGCCTGATTTTCTTAGTTGTCACTTGGGAATTACAATTCACATCTCAAATTTGTAACAAGCCACTTTAATACCACTCAGCTTCAAAAGTATATAAAATCTCTGCTCCCATAGAGTTTCATACTCCCCTGTGTGCCATTGTCAGAAATTACAACTGTATATATTGTGCATATAGTAACATATAATTTCTATTTTGTTCATTTGCCTTTCAAATCATGTAAAAAGAAGTCATAAACCAAAACACAAGTGGCTTTTATATTTATCTATGTAGTTACTTTATCAGAGTCCTTTATTCCTTTGACTTTAAGATCCCATCTTTGTTTTAAGCCTAAATATGAGGTCTATTTTGTTGAATATACTGTGTGCACTTAAAAAAAAAAAAAACAAAAAAAACATTTATTTTTATTGAGAGTAGTGACTCATAAATATCAGTTCAGTAAAAACAGTAGATAATTATTTTGTTTAGTTATTAGGTATTAATCATTTTGTGCTTTTATTTTGCTGTTCTATTTTTTTAAACATTTTATTTATTTTTGAGAGACAGAGAAAGAGCATGAGTGGGGAAGGGCAGAGAGAGAGACGGAGACACAGAATCCGAAGCAGGCTCCAGGCTCTGAAATGTCAGCACAGAGCCGATGTGGGGCTCAAACCCACAAATTGTGAGATCATGACCTGAGCAGAAGTCAGAAGCTTAACCGACTGAGACACCCAGGCACCCCTATTCTGCTATTCTATTAATTGCTAACAGAGACATGTTGAAGTCTCTAACAATGACTATTTAATGGTCAATTTTCCCTTTAGTTTTCTTAATATATTTTAAAATCTGCTATTAACATCTACACAATTCTGATCGTTATGTTTTTCCAATGAACTGAGATTTTATCATTAAATATATACTTTTAATTTCTGGAAACTTTTATTTGCCTTGAATCATAATTTATCTCATATACCATACAAACTCTGCTTTTTTATACTTTCTCCTTGCATGGTAAAAATTTATCCACCTAGTTTCATTCTAAAATATATATTTAACATATATTAAGTGTCTCTCTTTAAACACCATATATTTAGATTTCATTTTTTAAAATCAATTATTTAATTTGTTTTCACTGCCAATAATTTTTAATATGTTTGGATTTAGGTCTGCCATTTTAGTGTTTATGCTCTGCTTAACTCCTCTATTTTGTGCTTCTATGTCCCTCATTCCTTGCCCTCTTTTGGAGTAGTTTTTTTTTTTTTTTTTTTTGGCTGTTTTTAGAATTAAATCTTGAATTATCAGTTAGCATTTAACTATATACCTTTGCACTACTATTTTAGTGGCTGATTTAGGGATTATAAGAAACATTATAAATTTCTCATAATTTCTCTAGAGTTAGTATTTACCAGTCTATAAAATTGAAAAGTTTCATGCTCTGTAAATCTATTCAATCTCTTCTCCATCTTTCATTCAATAGTGATCATATGTATTAACTCTGCATACATTATATACCTTACAATGTGATGCTTTAGTTTTTTTTGTCTTAAGCAGTCATATGTACTTTCGGTAAATAAAAAGAAAATATACCTTAGTGCTCTTTATTTCTTTATTAAGATTCAAGTGTCCATCTCATTTTATTTTCTTGGCACCTTAAAAATTCTAACATGTGTTGAAAGGAGCTACTCTATGAGAATTCTAGGCATAATTCTCGTATTTCATTTAGTCTCAAAAATGGCAGCAACATTCATATTGTTTTAAATTTAAATCCAAGTTAGTTAACCTATAGTGTATTAATGATTTCAGGACTAGAATTTAGTGATTCATCACTTACATATAACACCCAGTGCTCATCCCAACGAGTGTTCTCCCTAATGTCCATCCCCATTTAGCTCATCCCTCCCACTCAAAACCCCTCCAGCAACCTTCAATTTGTTCTCTGTACTTAAGAGTCTCTTACAGTTTGTCTCCCTCTCTTTGTCTTTTGCCTCCCTTCCTCTGTGTTCATCTGTTTGTTTCTTAAAATCCAAATATGAGTGAAATCATATGATATTTGTGTTTCTCTGACTGACTTATTTTTAGGGTCTTATGCTTGTAATCCAAGTGTTCTACAATTCAATGCTAATATTTTAATATCTTTTGGCACTTCCCACCAAATGTGAACTGCAACACCAATCAATATTTGTCTTCTTCAAAACATGTGCACAGGTCAACATTCGTATTACTAACAAGAAGGCATTGTATCTGTGTCTGTCTATACTCGCTTGTTAAAGCATTGCCAAAAATTTTAGTTGCAAATGTCAATAAGGTCTTAAATTGACTGTATAAGGCATGTATATTTACAAATATATTTTGTAATCTTTATCAGAATTTAAAAAAATTAATTAGCAAATCCTTGATGATCAAATAAAGTGAAATAATAGTGTATGGATATGTATACCTCTATGATTGCTTGGTGTACGTTATTACAGCAAAATTCCCAAATGACGATGAACCTGAAGTCAATAACTTTAAAATTAAACAGAATGACGTATTAAAGGGGGAAAAAAATAGGGAATGGGGAAGCATATCGGTAGACTCTCTAGAAAATGGAGTGCTGAAAAATGCTTCACCACTGTCTCTCTGTAAAACAAGTGTGTATATTTTTGCACAAAGTTTATTATAAATTCTACTGATACAAATGATATGAGTAATTAAATAACAACCTATATAATATTCTGTACTGTAAATTTCATATAGCCAATTGGTTCCATGGAGTGCTTTTGTTGAATTTCACCAAATTATATCTGTAGCCAACCCATGGTTCTAATTCAACCATGAGTTGACAAATGGAGTCACCTCCCAAAACACTAACCTTACTGTAATCAAATGTGGTATTTGATTTATTACTCAACTACTTCTAATATCCTACAAATTATATTCATTAAACAGATCTTTTCAGCCTAGCACTAAATATAAAGGTATATAATTTGATTTTTATAATGGCTATGTTTAATATTTGGCTCATAGTATTCCTGCAAATCTAACAGTAAGGTCTTGTGAGCTAGTACAAACTAGCGTAAGCACACCCCTCTATCTAGATCACCTTATGGATTAGAGAAGAAAACAAAAGTTTAGTTTTCAGTATCTCTTGATTCTCTTATTTGTCACCTCTAATACTTTCAGAATAATTTTCCTGCCTATTTCTATAATTTTCTTTTCCCTCTCAGTCCATAAACATGGAGGTAATTAATAACCAATAGCAGAAAACAGGTATGATCTGCAAGAATAGCAATTTTTGTGCATGTGGGAGCCTATAGTATATCAGTCTCTAACTTTATTAAACAGCCAACACAATATTCTTTGTTTGTTTACACATTCCATAGCTGGGTCTTTTAGCCAATTAAATTTAATCTAATTATATTCAATTGAATATTTATTAATGCAAAACACTCTATTTGGTTACTGGTGATAGGGCAAGGAAAGGGACACATATGGCCGTTGCCTTCATGGTGGGACTTTGAAGTGGATACAGTTATTCTATACACAATAACTAAAACCATGATGATTATAAGGGAGAAAAAAGTGCCATGAGGATAGCATTAAATTTTTATCTAGTCAAAGGCATCAAAAGCTTTAGGAGTGAAACATTAACTGACGCATAATATGTAGCCAAATTTGATAAGGTAGTAATTCTGAATAGAGACAACTGCAGACTTGCAAATGTAAGGTGCTTAAAGTACTGAGTAACATAAAAACTAAATAACAGCAGTGAAGAGAGGAAGACTAACTAGTTCACACTAATAATTCATTCTCCAGGAATCTCACACTCTGCTCTCACCATTCCTCCTGATATGAATAACTTTCCCCACACGCATACGCCCACTCAAAATCAATCATAATTCCTTTCTGTCAACAACACAGTACTTAATTTCCGATTTGCATAAGGCTGTAATCAATGTGAAAAAGTAACTGATTGTGTTAAACCTTGATATAGATTATGGAAATGGAGAAGTGATTGGTCCTCAGCAACATAAGAGTTGAGGAAACTTAGAAAGAATAATGTTGCCTCTTGCCATATTCTGTGACAATAGTCCTGTCCCATTTCTGTTCTTTGTCTTGATAATGCCTGGGTCCCTAGTTCTAAAGTTAAAGTCTTCTATAAGGCATGTCTCATTTACTTGCTCCTTTATTTCACGAAGTCCAAGCTCATTCAAAATTGTCTATAAATGGCAGAATAGGTCACTATGTTCCAATTATTTCCTTCTTTCTTTTCTTTCTTCTTATTCTTTTTTTTAATCTGTTTTTTTTTTTGTTTTGTTTTGTTTTTTTTCAAAAAGGGGCCATTCAGTTGAGTTCTGACATTTGAATGTGGACTGAAATGGCACACAGAACTTCCAGGCCAGTCTTTAACACTGCCCATGATCAGATTCATCCAGGCCTCTGGCCAATGCAGAATATCTGGTGAAAGATTTGATGGCCTAGACGATGGCAGAAGTTTTTGCTAGAAGAAACCCCTGTTCCTATAAATTGAGCAGAGCTCCTCAACAACACATATTGGACTATAATGTGAGTGAGAAGCAAAATTTTGTTGCATCAAAGCAATAATATTGATTTGCTGTTTGTTATAGCAGATAGCATTCTCTGCAAATGCTTTTTTTTTTTTAATTTTTTTTTCAACGTTTATTTATTTTTGGGACAGAGAGAGACAGAGCATGAACGGGGGAGGGGCAGAGAGAGAGGGAGACACAGAATCGGAAACAGGCTCCAGGCTCTGAGCCATCAGCCCAGAGCCCGACGCGGGGCTCGAACTCACGGACCGCGAGATCGTGACCCGGCTGAAGTCGGACGCTTAACCGACTGCGCCACCCAGGCGCCCCTGCAAATGCTTTTTATATGCTTACCAGGTTTAAAATTATGCAGGAATTATACATACCAAAAAATATATATATATATGCATACATGTATCTGTTTTATTCCTTCAATTCAGAGATGTTAGTGTGTGTATATATATATATATACGCACTATATATATACATATATACACTATATATACACTATATATATATACATATATGTATATGTGTATATATATATATATAGTGTATATATATATAATGCGTGTATATATATAGTGTATATATATAGTGCGTATATATATATATATATATATAATATATATATACAAGGATACAAAGAAATATTCTCATTTACTTGCAAATAAGTTGTTATTAATTACCATTTATTGTTAAATATACGTATATTTAACATATATATGTATATATATGTATATATACATATATATGTATATATACGTATATTTAACATATATATACATATATGTGTACACACACATATATGTATATGTATATATGTATATATATACATATATATGTATATATATAGTGCGTGTATATATATATATATATATATATATATATATATACAAGGATACAAAGAAATATTCTCATTTACTTGCAAATAAGTTGTTATTAATTACCATTTATTGTTAAAATTATTTTAATTGTGAGCATGTGTTATCTTTTTACTCTTATGTGTTATATTATTTATGCATCAAAATACAAATTTAAAACAATTACACAGCATAAAGTAACAAAAAAATAATGAATATCTCAATGGATAAATGGACAAATAACTTGTAAAGGTGTCATAAAATTAGACATTCCAGGAGCCAATAATATAAAAATCTGATAATTTTCACTTCCTATCATTGCCAGACTGGCAATGTCCAGCACTAGTCATATGAGTGCTCCTACATATTTTCAAAATATTTTGGCCCTATATACCAAATTTTTAAGTCAGAATATTATTTGACTCATAAATTCTGCACTTATAAACTTATTTTAAAATAATCACATGTGTGAAATGTCTATAAGGTTGATCTCAATGAAAAATAGCAATTTTAAGTGTTTTATAATTATGACATATTAATTGCCATGATGTACATAAGTATAACATATTTTTAAATAAAAAAGCAAGTGAGGATTTAGTGTATGCAATAAGACATGTGTTATCAAAATGAAAACAATGTTTACCTTTTAAAAATGTATTTATTTACTTTGAAAGAGAAGGAGAGAGCACGAACAGAAGAACAGAGAGAGGGAAAGAGAGACTCTCAAGCAGGCTCCACACCATTGGCACAGAACCCCACATGAAGCTCAAAGACCTGAACTGAAATCACGATCCGAGTCGAAATCAAGAGTTGGATGCTTAACCAACCTAGCCACCCAGACACCCACAATGTTTAGTTTTATGAAATGTTATTACAAGTGATCTCTATTTTCTTGAATACATACTTCTGTATTCACATTTGTTAGATATTTATGTATAACCTACAAATCCAACCTGAGAATTGTAGTTATTTTTAAGGGGAAAAGGGAGGAGCACAAATTATGCACAAATTAGTATTATTACATACACTGAAGTATTTTGTCCCATGGAAAAATAAAATCACGTATCTATTAAGTAAACAAAACTAAAGATATCACTACCTGCCTATTTTATAGAATTAGTATTTATTAATTTATCCTTTTAGTTCCATACTGAAAAAAAATTGATCTACTTGTTAAATATATACAAAAATATTTTCCAGTCCAGATTTTTATTTTTGTATTATTTCATGTAATATGCCTAAATTTTACTTTTTTTGTTTAATTTTTTTAATGTTTATTCATTTTTGAGAGACAGAGAAAGACAGAGTGTGAGCGGGAGCAGGGCAGAGAGAGAGAGGGAGGCAGAATCCAAAGCAGGCTCCAGGCTCTGAGCTGTCAGCACAGAGCCTAACACAGGGCCTGAACCCACAAACCATGAGATCATGACCTGAGTGGAAGTTGGATGCTTACTGGACTGAGTCACCTGGGTGGACCTCCTAATTTTTACTTTAATTACAATATAGATTTTCATAATATTTATGATCATCAAAATAATACCTCTCTACAAAGTCATTAAGTAGAATATCGTCTTTTTTTTTTTTTTTTTTGTATTGCAAATGACCAGTTTTCCATGGGCAGAGCAAAATAGAATCTTAGATTTATTAGGTTCCTGGAATCTATTGTTTAAAAAAAACAACAATCTATATTAAATTACAACTTAATCATGAATCAAGAAGAGAATTGCATAAAAGTATTCAAATAAAATCAACATTATATGGATCATGACTATTTTGTTATAGAAGTTATAATATAAGATTTGGGATATAGTTATTATACATTATAGTAAATGAGCACTCAATTTCACACAGTACCCAGAAAGGGAGAGAAACTGTTATCATTGCCTCATTTATAACTAATGTACATAAATGTACATGAAATCAAGTAGAATTACTTTGTAAGAAATCAACAAGATTTAAACTTTTATTTTTTAATTTTTTTCAATGTTTATTAATTTTTGAGAGACAGAGAGAGACAGCATGAGCAGGGAAGAGGCCGAGAGAGAGGGAGACACAGAATCCAAAGCAGCTCCAGATCTGAGCTGTCAGCACAGAGCCCCACACGGGGCTTGAACTCATGAACCATGAGATCGTGACCTGAGCCAAAGTCGGACACGTAACCAACTGAGCCACCCAGACGCCCCTTAAATTTTTATTTTTACCTACATAAAATATTTTCCTTGGTATAGCGATCAACTAAAAGACAGTATTTTTCTCTTTTTTTAATTTTTTTTTTAAATTTTTATTTATTTTTGAGACAGAGAAAGAGCATGAATGGGTGAGGGTCAGAGAGAGGGAGACGCAGAATCTGAAGCAGGCTCCAGGCTCTGAGCTGTCAGCACAGAGCCTGATGCAGGGCTCGAACTCACGGACTGTGAGATCATAACCTGAGCTGAAGTTGGATGCTTAACCGACTGAGTCACCCAGGCACCCCAAGGAAAGTATTTTTCAATGAAATATTTATTTCAAAAATTGGTTATAGAATACTAATAAAATCATGTGAAATCGCGATATTGTAGAGAGCCAACGGAGAGTTTCATATTCACTAGTTGAAAGGGTCTGTTACAACTTATTTAAGTCTTCCTTTTATTTTTTTTTCAATGTCTAGGTTTTCCCTTCGATATATCCCAGAAAACCTAATCTTATAAATTTAGAGAGTAAAATTTTAAGATGACATACCCCTTACATAATTTGTTATGTATTAATATTTAAAAGTGGACCAATTTTTTAATTTCCCCACTGAAAATTGTTGGTACAACTTTAAATCTGAATACTATATAACTATCATACAAAAATTCCATTGCTTTCTGATACAAAGAAAGACGCAAAATATTTCAAAAATATTAACATTTTCTTATCCCAACAGAACTACTGAAAATAGTTCATTTAACTAAATGAATATATAAATAACTTTCACATCAACAATTGTGATGCCTAGTCCAAAGCACTTTATGACTAGTCTGACAATTGTATTTTCCAAAGTAATAATGTAATACAATATCTCTAATTTTAAGGTTCTTGAGTGCAGGCAGAACCATCTCTCCAAACTCTTTATACAAAGTGTCAAAAACTCTCAAAATTTGGGAGCAATTCATACTTGGAAACTTGAGTTCTCTAGTCAGGACTTGGGAAATTTACTTGACAAGTTCTTTGGACAAACCAAGGGATAGTAAGCTTGATGGGTTGCAGCCTTGCTCTTATATCTATTGATGGCCTCTTGGGCACATATTTTAATAATAATAATAATAATAATAATAATAATAATAATAAATTGATATTTCTTGATATTAAATACAAAAAATAAATAGTAAATAATATCAAGAGTAAATCTTCACCCCTACAGCACACGTGGCATTAACTAAGATGAAACATTAAAGAACAACCTTCTCGTACAAGACAGAAAACCTACAGTGAAGAAATCTTATGCAATGTTCCATAGAAAAATTAAAGAAAAAAAATACACACACACACATACCAGGGAAAAATTGCAAATTAGGTCATGAGAGACTTTATCCATACAGTATTAGATTCTGGGAAAGTAAAGTTTTCTGAGTGAATATTTTCTATGGGGGCGTAAAATGTGTCATCATGAAACAACATTACGTTTACCTTTCTATCTTATGGAACACAAACTTTTTTCTCTCTCTCTCTCTTTTTTTTTCATCATAATTCAAACAAACATTGCGATCTGAGTGAAGTGATTCTCCTAGTAAGTGTCATCACAGAGGAGAAATTAAAAGTATGGACTCTGAAGCCAGCCAATTCTGCTTAAATTCTATCTCCACCATTCACTTCCTTTATACGATCTCTGGAAAGTTATGTAACATCTTACCTACTTCAATTTTCTCTTTTGTGAGATTGGGCAATAATTCTAGCTACCTGTTGGCACTATGATGAGCATTACATGAGGCAATATTTATGAAGGGTTTAGAACAGAGCCCAAACCATAGTTAGGGTTCAGATTCATGTAAATTGTATTCTTAACACTGAGGGCAGGATTTCATATACATATATGCTTATGTGTGTTCCAAATACACATTAAAATTAGCCCTGCCATTCAAAAATCAAAATGTATCTGGCTAGTTAGCCCTTTTTGTCTTTATTTTTCTCTGAAAGTGCAGTATCAGGGGAATTTAATATTCAGAGCCTGAAACATGTTTATGTATACATCTTCTAGTCACCCTCTATATTTCCATTACCACAAAGAGTGTAATGAAAAAATTATATTATGAGATAAGCTAAAATCATTGCAATCTTAAAGTAGCACAGGAAAATTAGTCACATCCCTGCTTTGCCATATTGATGGAAGGAAAGATCAAAATGATTATAGCTATTTTGAATATCATGTATAAATACTATACATGTACATGTCTTATACATAAAACATAGTATATATACATGTATGAATATATCCATTAAATATGAGGTTTTGTCAATATTATTTAAATTATCCACTACCAAACCACTTACATTACCTTATATACTTCCTTGATCCAGGTGGAAGGAACTCTGTGCTAGTAGCTCACATTTGAAGTTCAACTGCTAATCCTCTAATTCTTGCTAAATCTTACTGGCATTCTCACTGACATAAGGGGAATTGAATGCTGCTTCTGCTTTGGAGATCCAAAGTCTGGCCTTGAACTATTAGAACTACTTATGGGCCTTCTGTATGATAGGATATACAGATATCTATTAATTTTAGTCCTTTTGCACAATGTTTTACAAAATCAGACTCAAGGGCTACATAATTCTTTGGGTTTGATTTTCAGATCAGAAATTTGACAATATCTCCAAGCTTTTGTATGACACATAGTTAAAAGTGTCTAAAAATTCTAAAATTGATGTATAATGCTGGATTAATTTTACACAATATATTTCTGTGTATCTTATTGTATAGATGTGAGAGCTCCCTAGATTGGTATGTATGTTCTCTACCGATGTCTTTATACTTCCTACTCTAGCAGAACAAGGTAACACACACAAAGTTATGGTAGTAAAGTTGTAACCTAATTATATATGTTATTATTTACAAATTAACCCTATAGCTTTCAAAATAGGAAGGACACATGTTATAATTTCCACTTACATAGGAATAAACCTACACTCATATATTCACAGATTTGTAAATATCACAATTCTTAGGTACAGAGTTGGAATGCAAAAGAATTCTCTTGGTAACGATTTACATAAATTTCCATTCTATATCTATCAGTCAGGGCTCCATGTAAAAAAACTAACATTCCTTTAACTATTTTAAGACGTTAAAGGTTTTATTTATTTATAAATGAAAGATGATGAAAGTCTCTTGAGCATGAAAGTCATCCTTACCATGAGGATAGGGATTTCGTTTTTCCCTCTCTCTCTCTCTCCTCACCTTTACAGAACATGGAATAGTCCTTGGCATATAGGAAGTAATTACCAAATATTTGTTAAATGAATAAATGTGTAGCTATATGAGAGCTGATAGTATCTGTTAATTGTGGAGCACCTGCTTAGTGTCAATACTGTGCTAGTTGCTTTGTGGACATTTTCTGATTTCACAGTCACAATAAACGTTTGAGGTAGTTACTATTAAACATTTATGGATGATCAAACCAAAGCACAGATCATTTAAATGATTCTAAGACAACATTGTTAGAAATTTAAGGTTAAATGAAGCAAAAATCTTTATGTTATGTTTCTTTCTGACTCTAAAATAGCTTGATTTTTTTTTTTTTTTTTTTTTTTTTTTACCAGTAGACTTTACTTTATAGGGTAGTTTTAGGTTTACAGAAAAATTGAGTGGGTAGTAAGGAAAGTTTCCACATAGTTTCTCAGCATTCCCTCCCCTAGTCTCCTATTACTACCATTTTGCATTGGTGTGATACATTTGTTTGAATAAGCAAGCCAATACTTATACATTATTATTAACTAAGGCCCATTGTTTACATCAGGGTTCACTCTTTGTGTTGTACAATCTATGGGTTTGGACAAATGTAGAAAGGCATGCGTGCACTATTAAGTATCATACAGAATGGTTCCACTGCCCTAAAATGTTCCTGTGCTGAACCTATTCATCCCACTTCCCTGTATCCTCAAATCCCTGGCAACCAATTGTGCTTTTCCTGTCTCCACAGGTAAATTAACTTTTTCCAGCAATTCAGTTACTACCTTTTATTTTCTTAAATTCAGAAGTAATCATTGAAGGAAATGTTACGTCATAACTTGTGATGTCTAGAAAATACTAAAAATACTTTAAAAAAATTTTTAAAGGTTTATATTTATTTTTGAGACAGAGAGAGACAGAGCATGAGCAGGGGAGGGGCAGAGAGAGACACAGAATTAGAAGCAGGCTCCAGGCTCTGAGCTGTCAGCACAGAGCCTGATGCGGGGCTCGAACCCACACACTGGGGGATCATGACCCGAGTCAAAGTCGAACGCTCAACCAACTGAGCCATGCAGGCGCCCCTAAAAATACTTTTTCCATATGGGGCCCAAGTTTTCAAAGTTAATGGTAAAGATGAATCAGGTAATGTAAACACATATGAATTCTCTGAAAACATGGTATGAAAAATCTTAGGAAGTATATCATGAGTAAAAATGTTAATTAATTCTGAGATCATTATCATTCATGATTCCTAGTAGACTGGGAGATAAATATTCCACAATAAAGAATGTACAATATGGCAACTGTGTAACTGTAAAGGCTTAATGGGATCATAATTTATATAAACCCGAAAGAAAGAAGGCATAAGTATTGGAACAAATTGAATATTTCTATTAAGAAATAGCTAGCATGTGATCTGAATGACTTTAAGCTTATTTTAAGCTTATTTTGGGGTTGTATAATTTGTGTAAAACAGAATAATTCATGAAACTAAAATTAAGGAAAAATTATCCACCAGAGAAAGTAGTAAAATAATAAAAAGTAAATTAACCCAGCATAGTCAATATATGCTGTGTTCTCTATCAGCAAGAATATAAAATCAGGGGCATTTTAAAAGTAATGTACTTTTTTTAAAAAAATTCCACAGTTTTGCATGACAACATATTGTGTTATGCTGCAATAAAGTGTACATCCTAATGTTTATAACTCTTTAGGGTAAGATATAAAAATACTTTATTCTCGGCAATTTAAAATGACCATATTCTGTAAGTGTTATGTCTGTAAATGGACAATAATCCTTAAATAAAACACTAAAATATTTAAGTGTATAATAAACCTGCACCCCCATTTGCTAGTATTCACTTGCTCCTCAACTACAGCATCTAAGTTAAAAATATTTTCTATATGAGTTACGCAAGAGTTGTTTCCTCTGTTAAACCAAATTTAAAGAAATCATATTTGAGAGATTCTACAATCTCTTCTTCAGTAATAATAATGTGGACAATATCATAGCAGTGTGCAGTTGTTATAATTTACCCATCTTTTCTCAGTAAACACTGTTCTACAAAGATTATCCCATATAACTTTATGGTAAAATCAAAATCCATATTATACCCCAAATGCAAATACAGTTTAAAGAATCTTCCAATGAAACTATCGACAGATGTATAAATGCATGACTTAATCGTTTTCACATAAGTAAAGCATTATCCTCTGGGAACAAGAAAAGCTAGTATGGAATGAGATCTGTAGGATTGGATTCATTGCCTGAAGTGCTGGTGGAAAATCAAACTGTTACATCCACAGATTTCTATATGTCTATCATCCAATAGATTTTAGAATTTCTTTAGTGTTTTAGAGGCATTACCTATGCATTACACCCAATACCTTAAGTGTTTATCCCCTTTTACACAACTAAAAGAAAGGGCAAGCTGGCACCGTAAGTCAGCATAAGGCCAAGCTAGGAGCAGCTGATGTCGATGGTATGCTTTAGATGACTAGACTTGGTTTTATCTAAAATGATGTCCACAAGAGGGTTATCGATGGAGGGTAAGGGAAAGTGCCAGGCAGTAGAGGTGGGAGAAACTCTGAACTGAGTCATTGGAAATGATATATCATTTCTCAGTAACATCTTATTATGCCTCTGCTCTGTGATCACTGAAAACAGTTGGAAATTGGTAGGTAGGCATAAGAGTTTATCAAGACATGAAATTCAGTTTAATGTACCTTGTAGAATGACCCACATCTAGGCTTTGATACTTAACAAAATATAAATTGGCTCACAATCATTATCATTCTGTTGTAGGATCTTAATTTTCTGAACAGCTATTTATCTTGACATCATGTCTCCTAATTATTTCTTTGAGACTCCAAAGAGAGATGATACGTTTTGGAAAAATTATTTTGGATGTACCCCCCACATTTTTTATAGTCACATCTCTTACATTTATGTCTACCAAGTTTAGGAACAGGCTTAGTGTACAGGAGTTTTGCCAAAAAATCCAATTTGTAGGATGAAATCTCTGTCCACCCTCCTCTCTTGTGTTAGAATGGATCAGACATAACAAGCAAAACAGGTATAACATTAATTTTATTCTTTCCCATATTCTATTTCTTTTACATTTTGCCTGTGTCTTAGCCTGTGCCTAAATACCTGCTTTAAAGGTTGAGAATACTTGCTCTAAAGTTGTACTATTTGCATAAAATTATGGTTCCATCATTTAAGACATGGTTAACTGAGCCCCATAGCAGGTTCTGCTCTGTCAGCTGCTTGGGATTCTCTCCCCACCGACCATGCCCCTCCCCTGCTCATATGTGCTCTCTGTCCAAGTAAAGAAATAAATATACGAATAGATAAACATGTAGTAAGCCCTCAATAAGTATTATCTGATATTATTAGTATTATTATAATTTTAATTAATTTAACCTTATTAAATCAGTATTTTCCCTATTTCATTTGTTGAGATTTTGATAAATTTTTACAAATTAACCAAAGTTCAGTTTGGAAAATGAAAGAAATAGTTGCTAGTTATACTTCTAATCTACTACTTTACCATGAATAGACCATTTTAGCCTCTCTATTATCCTGAAAATATATAAACATAAACTATGTTTTTCATAAATCCTCTTGGCCTAAAATTCTACCAAAGAAATTTATTTGAGTTACAACTGACCAGAGGTTGGACTATCTCCAGGTAAATTTTCTATTCTGAAATAATCTACATGTTGACTACCTCATTTGCATCATAAAATGCTTTCCTACTGATTTGTAAAATCTTTTCAATGTTTTAATATAATATGGATGAAATTGTTTTAAAGGCATTTTATGTATTCCTTTATTTATTTGGAGAGAAAGTGAGTATGAGCAGGGGAGGGGGAGAGAGTGAAGGAGAGAGAAAATCCCAAGCCGGCCATGTACTGCCAGCACAGAGCCGGACCTGGGGCTCATTCCGCATGAACCAAACCATGAGATCATGACCTGAGCCAAAATCAAGAGTTGGATGCTCAACTGACTGAGCCACTCAGGTTCCATTTTCTTGGGTATTAACCTATCTATAGATATATTCAAGACTATAATCTTGGTTACTATGGCCTCCTAAAATATCTTTGGAATTCAACTTCTAAATTATGTTAAAAACACAATTTATTAGTGATATAATTTTCTTGGGACATTTTTTTTCATTTGAAGAGATTATAAGAAATAGCTGATAAATAAACTGGGTAATCAAGCATTAAGAAATTGTCTAAAAATAATGTGTGTTGACAGGTAATACCGAGTATGTGTGTGTGTGTGCGTGTGTGCGCACGTGTAAATGTGTGCACGTGTGTAGTTTACACATTACTCTAAAAGCAATTCCTGAAGATTATTCAAGAAAAAAGGGTAGGACATGATTAATTTCAGTGACAATTTTGAACTGTTAAGAAAGCAAGCATGAAACCAACTACCCAAATGAGGGAATAAATCTTACTTCTTATTTGTTATCCATATTGTGAAGCGCAGTATGAACTCATGAAATGAGGAAAATATGATAAAAAATTAGTTTTACAATGATGATTTTGTGGGCCTATTTCCACAGGGGAAAATAAAATTATTTATTTAATATATGTGATTGATTCACTGATATATACACACACACACACACACACACACATTTTTTTAGGGTGCCTGGATGGCTCAGTGGGTTAAGCATCTGGCTCCTGATCTCAGCTCAGGTTGTGATCTCATGGTTTGTGAGTTCAAGCCCTGCATCAGACTCTGTGCTATGCTGCCAGTGCAGAGCCTGCTTGAGAATCTCTCTCTATCCCCATCTCTGCCCCTCCCCAGCTTGCTCTCTCTCTTAAAATAAATAAATAAACTTTAAAAAATTAATCATTTAAGAAATACATATATATATCATATATATGTATATATATGTGATATATATGTAATATATATAATATATATATATATGTGTGTGTGTGTGTGTGTGTGTGTGTGTGTGTGTGTATATATTATCTATGTATCTACCCCATGTGGGGAATCTGTTTATTCCATATTTGTAGTAAAAACTTTTGGAGAGAGATGTTCCTTCATGGGTCTCTCATGCTCCTACACATTTTACGTGATAACTCTTTTTACCTGGCATACTTCTCAGGTCTAGATTTCCAGCTAGTAATCTTTAGGAACATTTGAAGGTAACATTTGTCTCTGCAGCAAAGAACATGCTTGCTCCTGAGTGGTGGGTCCACAAAGCTCGATGTTTCTCAGCTGCAAAACAAACCCTACTTTCCATTTGAGCCGATACCGCTTCATCACTGTGGGACTTTTGGGTGACCAAATTGATGCAAGCGTGTGGATTTACCTGTTACTTGCTGTGCTGTGAATGTTAACAATCTTTTTGCTCTGAACCGAGTCTTTCTCTTCCAGCATAATCTATAAAACATTAATAGGTTAACTTAATGGTTTGTAACTAGGCTAAAATCTAATCCAAGACTTGATACATGTGACACTTTGAGGATTTATTTTCCTGTAAAACTTAAGAAGTATTATTTTACTATTTAACACTGTTATCTATGATACCATGTTTGGCTCAATTTATGGCTTTTATTTAGTTTATTTTAAAAACACAATGAATACTAACAAATCAGTACAGGATTATAATAATTATTATGTAGCTTTAGAGTAACGCATGTTTTATTAATTCTAAATCAGTGTCTGTCTTTTTATGATGAATTTGAGGAGACTAGTGAGTGAAGGTTAAAAGTCCATTTTATGATAAGGGCATTCTCCACGTGATGTCTAATGATAAAGATGTAAATATTACTTTATTTGTACTTTTAGCCTCAGGCTCTGTTTTTATGGTGGCAAGTTATCTAGTCTATTTAATAAAATAAATTAATCTGTCCTGTATCTTGTTTTATTAGCCCTACGCTGAGACTTTTAAAACCATGTCAGGATTAATAAAACTCTTTTAAAGGTAAGAGCACAAGAAATATCAAGACATTAAAAAGAAAGCAAAATTAACTATATCTACATTAGGAACATTGCATTTTTCAGGACAATTTAAAACATTTACTCTATTATCCAGGTGTTTTTGCTTCCCAAATTTCAAGAATCAGTTGCTTCAAGGCTAAAATTCTTGAAATTTAAGAGGAACGTTCTGCTGAAGGACAGGAGACTGATCTAATTTGTTTCTGAAGCCTATTGTTATTGGATGATGAAAGATGGGTCCAGCTACTACAATAGATTCTGATAGGGTGAAAAGATGTTCTCTACATAACGTTGTCTCTACAGTGGTTTGTTTCTATTTCTCCAAGCAAGGAAAGGATAATCTAGATAGCAATTACACACTATATGATACTCTTTCTCACAAATACAATTGATATTGATTTGTTTGGAGAAAACATTTTAATTCCATTTTGAGCAACACACGATCTCCTTCCAATATCATGTTATATTATCATGTTGTTTTGTATTCCAATTATTTTGCTTCTCAGAGTGTCCTATTAAAATCCTTTCTGATCATGAAAACATGCATTGGTAACATTCAAAAGTCTATTTAGAGACTCATCAATCATGGTATTGAATACTAATAAGTTTATCATATTCCCCTGTGAAGTGCCATTTTCAAGCATAAATTCATTAAAAAATATTAGCTTAAATCTCATTTTGCAGAAGAATGTCAAACCATTTGTTAATTAAGGACCACTTAAAAAAAAAAAAAAAAAACAACTAAATAAGCACAAAGTGCCTCGGGCTGATGAGGGTACATAAGCACGATGACATGAAAAGAAAGAGCTAAAAGCATTTATCTATGACAGGAATTTGAAGCTACCTGGAGAGTGGGCTTCTATTAACTTAAGAAACAAATCAGTAAAGATGTTAGGCTGCATACAAAAAAAGGCTGTTTTTTTTTTTTAATTAAGATGTTTATGGTTCACAATATTGTAATACTGACTAATACATTTGCCTCCTCTCCAAACTGTATTTATCCAATTTTTCATTCATATAACTTTTAATCATTCTAAATGAAAAATAATATGTACACCCTTGTGCGTTAGGGCCTGTTCGTCTCTATCTGCTTTCAGAATTTTCTTTATCTTTGTATTTTGCCAGTTTCACTATTATATGTCATAGAGAAGGCCTGTTCCTGTTAACGTCTGGAGGGAGTTCTCTGTGCCTCCTGGATTTAGATGTCTGCTTCCTCCCCCAGTTGGGGAAGTTCTCAGCTATAATTCGTTCAAGTAAACCTTCTGACCCTTTCTCTTCGTCTCCTTTTTCTAGAACTCCTAAAACCAAGAGCATACTGTATACACTCTATGTTAGCCAACTTGACAATAAATTATATTAAAAATAAATAAATAAACAACCAAATAAATAAAAGTAATATCTACAAAGGGACATAGTCTCTAATTTTGAAAAATATATATAAATTACTTTTTTTTTTATCTATAATGAGGATATTTTTGGAATTTTTTTTTGTTTTTGCTGCGTAGGGTATATTCAATTTCCCTCTAGCATCAGTATATAACATTTTCTTCAAGGGATCATCACTTCTACATGTCCAATAATGTGTGTGCTTTAGATAGAATGTATTACATGCCTAACTCCAGACATGATGTGGCTATTGCTTCTGGCTATGAACATGTTACTCTACTTGGTTATTCCCATCAGAGTAATATGAAAGAGAGATGTGTCATAGGAATTAGACTTTGTAGATTCATCACAAGCCAGTTATATTCCCAGGTTTTCTATTTTTTTCTATTAATTAATTAATTCATTCATTCATTCATTCATTCATTCATTGAGCTCTATGCCCAATTCAGGGCTTAAACTCACAACCCCAAGATCAAGAGTCACATGCTCTGTTGACTGAGCCAGCCAGGCATCCCTCATGTTGGTTTTTAAAAGAATTCAATAAGTGACTATCTTATGTGGGAAAGCAAATAAACGAGACAAAATGAAAGAGAGGTAGAAGACTCATATTACTAGAGTTCAAGACCTAAAAGAATGGGTTATTAACATGGTATAGTATTAGTGATTGGATAGGCCTGGATTGCACACTGTTAACCTATAAAGTGTCACATATATGATCAATTTATTTGATACAAATATACCAAGAAACTCAATGGAATAAATACATTTTAGTCAGGTAACAGTAATGGAGCAATTGAATATCATATATAATCAAATGAACCTTAAAGTTATACATTGTGCTCCATTAAAAAATTAACTCAAAGCGGATCATAGAACAAAATGCAAAACCTCAAATATAAGCATTCTACAAGAAAACACTGAAGAGATTTATTGTGAATTTGAGTTAGGCAAATAATTTTGATATGACACAAAAGTGTAATCCATTAAAATATTTATAAATTGGACTTCATTGAAATAAAAACTTCTACCTTTCCAAAATCCCTAGAAAGAAATTAAAAAAAAATCATAAAAAAATCCATTTTCAAAATGCTTGCCAGATAAAGTATATATATCCAGAATATGTAAAAACTCTCAAAACTTGACAGTAATATTTTTGAATTGGTAGATGATTTTCATAGATATTTGATCAAAGATGATATATCAATGGGACATACACAAATAAAAATGCTCACCATCATTTGTAACTAAAGAAATTAAAACCACAGTGAGATATCACAACATACAGAATAACTGGAAAGGAAAATAAAAGGCAATGTGACAATACCAATTAAAGAACAACATGAACTCTCATACACTGATGCTGTGAATGAAAAATGTCATAGCTTCTTTAGAAACAATTTGGTAGTCTCCTACAAATTTAAATATGCCCTAAATGTATGACCCAGAAGTTTCAAATGGCTTGGATATTTGACCAATATAAATGAAAACATATATTCACAAAAACATCAGTCCATGAATATCAGCTTTATATAATCTCCAAACCTGAAACAACCTGTATGCCTGCAACTTGTAAATATACAGAGAAACAGTAGTCCATCCATATTATGGGATTATATTCAGATATATATATATATATATATATTCAGATAATATAATATTCATATATATTATTATATATAATGATATAATATATATATGAATATAATATTCAGATAAAATAATATTCAGATCTATATATTCAGATAAAATAATATTCAGATATATATTATTATATACAATGATATAATATATATATGAATATAATATTCAGATAAAATAATATTCAGATATATATTATTATATATAATGATATAATATATATATGAATATAATATTCAGATAAAATAATATTCATATATATATATATATATATATATAATACAATCAAATGGTTGCTACCAAATGCATTATGCTATGCAAAGAAGCAGGATCAAAAAGATTATGCTCCATGGTTCTATTTATATACATTTGGAACAGGCAAAACTATAGAGACAGATCACTAATTGCAAGGGAACAGAGTTGAAGAGTGTTTGAATGCAAAGGGCATAAGAGAACTTTTTTGGTTTATAGAAATAATCTAAGCAATGGTTGTGGTTGCAACATGACTGCATTTTTTTTTGTTAAAATGCATTGAACTACACACTAAAAATTTGACATTTACTCTATGTAAATTAGAATACAATAAACCTGACTTTTTAAAAAGGGCATTCTCTGGAACACACAATGAATAGGAGATCATTGTCTCACAAGATCTCAGAGTTTAGGTCAGAGACACATTGCTATAAACAGACTATTGAACTAAAATGTGGTAAATGCCACCATAAAAATATAAGAGCTATTTAGAAGAGGGAGCAATTAAATTTGCTTGGAGAAACAAGGCAAAAACCTTTAAAAGAGGAAAGGGGACTTAGATTTTTTTCCAAGAGGAGGAAATAAAACAAAGTACCATTGATAGAGGGAATATAATTTACTAAGACAGCAAACCTCAAGAATAGGTTTAAATAATATGGAAACGTTCAGAGTAAATTGTGCATGACCAGTAGTAGCAGCGGAGATGGTTGAGAATAGATATTTGATCATCAAATTTCAAGACACATCTTTGATTCTAACTTTTCCTTGCACCTGCCTACCGTTGCTCACTATCCTTCACAGATAATGTTCTTCCATAAGCTCACAGAAACTCCTTGATCAAGGTGTTTTTACGTGCTGTTCCTATATTTGAAGGGCTGTGTCCTCTAAACTCTGCAGAGCTAGATCATTCTCATCTCCTGTGTCTCAGCCAAAATATCCCTTCCTCAGAGAAATTCCTTTGTATGGAGGTAAGACCACACGGCTCTGCTATTCTCTATTTAGCCACTCATTTAACTCCTTTCATATTTGCCATATTATGCAATATCTCATTTGTTTACTTACAGTTTTTGTTTTGTATCCCTCACTAAAATGTACATGAAGACATTAAGCATGATGGTTTTGCTCATTGTTTTGTTCCCAACTACGTGAATATAAAGTGGCTGGATTTCATTAACTGCAATAAATATTTAACAAGTAAAGAAGGAGAGGGTAGGAAGGAAGGGAAGAAGAATAGAAGGAAAAAAAACAGAGGAAGGAAGAAGGAAAGAAAAGACAGTCAGAACTGAGGTAGGGCAGCCCCGGGTTTGAATTTTGCTACTAATTACCTGTTAACTCAGTTGAAACAATCCTGTTGCTCATCCATATAATAGAAATAATAATACACCTACTTAATTTTATTGCAAGTATTAAATGAACGGATATAGGCAAACAACTTTCCATACTGTTCTTTCGATAATTAACACTGAAAACTATTTTATTAAAAGGAAAATTGTATTATGAGCAAAAATTATTTGGCAGTGTAACTTGCCAGCTAAGTACACGGCCCCTGGAGTCAGGCTGTCTGGGTACAAATACAACTCTCATTTAATCTCTATGTGATTGATGGCTAGTGTCCCTGCATTCATGGAATTTATACCTAGTAAGGAGAGAAAAATTATAAACATATAAATCACTAACCAATCAAATAATATAGTTGCAGTGGGAAATTCCTCCAGTAAATAAAATTATGTCACTGTGGGGACTTTCTTGTTCCAGAAAAATTGTGGATTAGGCAGTTCTCAAATAATTCTCGTTAGACGTAATTAGAAATAAAGCTAAATTAAAAAATAAAGAAAGAAGAATAAGAAATTTGGCCTCCTTCCCAAGAAATGAAAAAAAGAAAATACCCAAATGTACATTTAAAAAACCCAAAGGGGAGTTGCACAAATAAGCAGAGAAGTAGACAGATAAACTGATGTGGTCCTAGGGAGATTATCACATCAAAGTTTGGGATCTAATGTCCTCCAAGATGGTATGAAAAGTCTCTCTTCCTTAGCACTTGATGAGTTTGAAATGAAACTCATTTGTAATGTCAGAATCTTGCGACCCCATTGTTAGTGATTCTACAGCCTAGGTCTGTACCTCTGATCTAGGTCTTTTTTTCTAAAGCTTTAGGAAGGGGCTCTTCCAAAACCCAGAAGGCCCAAGTGGTGGGGAATTAGCAGTCCCTGGGATCAGCGTCAATCAACAGAGACTATGTATGTATATATATACACATACATAGACTCTATCATATATGTATGTATATATATACACATATATAGTCTCTATCATATATATATATATGATAGGACTCATCTCAGAATTAAAGACTCTAAAGAACTTGCTCACTGTGGGTGATGGTGTGCCCTGAATTCAGCTGCAGAGAATAGCTGTATTTCTGACTTCACTGTGTCCAATGGGGAAGTCTTTTTTGAACTAATAAAAATTTAGGTTGTGTTATGCCCCCAAAGTGTTTCTTATTCTTGCAGAGATATATGCCATCTTATCTGAGCAATTTCCTGGAAAATGAAAGCTAGAAGCTAGGTGAAGAATGTAAAATGTTAAGTCTGGATTTTAACGTCTTCTGAGAAGAAAGAAAAAAAAATTGTCGTTTCTGCATTCCCAATTGACTAAAGGCTTTAAGGTTTAACCAAATCTGAACCTTTAGGCTCCAATCAATACACTTGAAAAAGACATCAATTGTATGTGACTCATATAAGGATGAAATATAAAGAAATGATACATGGAAAAAAAAATCTAAAAATAGGGTCACAGAATTAAAACCCAACAAGATGCCTCACCAGAGAAAATAGGCAGATTCCAATTTGATATGAAATGATGCTCAATATCATGTTATTATGTGCACATTAAAACATCAATGTGATATCACCATACAGCTAATAGAACTCCGGAAAGCCAAACAAGCAAACAACAATGCCACATGCTAATGATGCAGAGCAACAGGAACTGTCGCTGACCACTAGCTGGAATGTCAAATGGGATACTCACTTTGGTGGACAGTTTGGAGTTTCTTGAAAAATTAAACATAGACTGCACATTCCTCAGCAATCACATGCGTAGTTCATAAGGCAGAGAACTTGGACATCTCGACATGCAATGGACAGTGTCTAATTTTAAAAGGGTGTCCTTCTCTTGGCATAAAGTACTTGATCAGAAGAACTGGTAAAGGTTTACCAAATTCTCTAGCCCTGCCCACAAATTTTGGACCATCTTTCCTATTTCATCAGTTACATAATCTTAATGATAACTCCCTTCAATAAACAAGATATACGTATTTAAGAATAAAAAGAAAAATATGATAAAGAATTTAAAATATAAGAATATAAGTCAAAATAAAAATGTCAAAAATTAATCAAGAAACCATGTAAATCCCTAGCATCTGCACTTTTGTATTCGGATTTCACGTGAAAGCATTGATTGTAACTGGAATCATTGTGTGTTTCTATTTAAGCTATCTAAAACACTAAAATGTCTAATTTAATAAATAAAAAATTCCATCAAATATTCAGAAGTATTTGATTAAGTGAATCAAAATGTTTCAAATTGAAGGAAATCCAATTTGTTAAATTCATTATTTTTATTTGTTTTAATATTATGTGATTAATGAGGTCGAGGTACAGATAGTGATATTTTACTTCCCAGGACAAAAATCTTTTAATGTATATCAAGAATAAGATATTTATCTCACACTGGAAAAAAGGATTATTAAAAAACAAAGGAACACAGGAGTACCTTAGTAAATGTGAGTACCTGTACATTCCTTCACACACATACCCACACAATTCCTTCATGCAATTACACACACACACACACACACACACACACACACACACACACACACACATAATTATGTCACTCATTTCTTTTCCACTTATTTTTTTTCTGACTAAAATTTTTCAATTTTAAAAAAATTTTTAATGTTTATTTATTCTTTAGAGAGACAGAGACAGAGTGTGAGCAGGCAGGGGTGGGACAGAGAGAGAGGGAGACACAGAATCCAAAGCAGGCTCCAGGCTCTGAGCTGCCAGCACAGAGCCTGACACGGGGCTCGAACCCATAAACCATGAGATCATGGCCTGATCTAAAGTCAGATGCTTAACTGACTGAGCCACCCAGGCACCCCAAACATTTAAGTTTCTCAATTTCTTCCTTCCTTCCTTTGTTTTTTTCTTTCTTTCTTTTTCTTTCTTTCTCTTTCTTTCTCTCTCACTCTCTCTCTCTCTCTCTCTCTCTCTCTCCCTCCCTCTTTTCCTCCTTCCTTTTCCTTCCTTCCTTCCTTCCTTCCTTCCTTCCTTCCTTCCTTCCTTCCTTCCTTCCTTCCCTTTGGCCTCTACTTTGTCTAATAAAAAATTTCCATATAGATTTCAAATAGTTGAACCAGGAACTGACTAATTTCTATAGTAACTGTCTCATTAAAGCTTTGCTTAACAAAAAATATTCATTTTATTCATTAAAAATGTATATTTAAGCCCTAATTTGTAATTTTCAGGCAACTAAATCCTCCCTGGGAACAAAAAGTATTTTCACTTGTTTTTCCCTTTTTTAAAATGTCCCTGTGGATGTTTCTGCAGTACCAGGAAGAAACATTTATTTGCTGAATTTATATACTATTCACCTAGGGCAAGTATTCCCTGCAGTGGAGGTAGAATATTTCAGTTTGTGTTGTTCTTCTCTACCTGCCATAAATATCTAATTGTGTGCACTCTGTTCAGTGTATTCCTTGAAAACGTATCAAGTATCTCTGGAATAATGTTGCTGAAGAAAAACATTAACTAGAAACAGTGTGAATTTTAATTGCGTTCTGAGAAGACACACTATATTAAAATGCATATGCTAGAAGTCCATGTAATTAATACACATCACACTAGAGAGGGCATTCTAGCTAAGGCTCTAGCATAACCAAATAAATACCTTAGTTCAAGGACAACTTCTTCCCATTCTTCAAATCACCTTGACAAATGCTGAAGACCACTACAGAAAATATTTAACCTTCTTCGAAATAGAAGCCACTCTTTCAACTCAGGTATTGAATTTGGCACTAAATGCACAATTGTTTCACTCCAGCAAGCACTTAGGCATGAAAATGGGTATTTGCTTTAGCTAAGTGTCAACAGGGGAACTCAAATGTGCAATATACGTGTACCTTTTTGATGCCAGGTTTTGAAAATTTCAGCCAGAATATATTGACAGTTGTGAAGTTCTCCACATATATAAAATGCAGTGATTTGATCAGGTCAAAAATATCTTTGAGTGTTATAAAATTTTATTGAAACAACTCCTAAAGGAACGGCACAGGGGACACACATAAACATTAAAATTAAACACTCATTCCAATAGTGAGAAATCTATTTGAACAACAGATTTATGACTTGACACATACTAAATTGATTGTAAATTACTGCACATTGTGCCATTTTATTCTCCCATAATTTTACGTTGTATAATTCAGGTCTCTTTATAGTCCCAGATTCCAAGGTAATAAAACATCAGAGCTATTTTCTCATCCTTTCATTTACTCATTAAAAAAAAAAAAATGTATAGCACAATTCTTACAAGCTGGACTATATTCAAGTTAGAATTCCTAGGGGGAGATTAAATCCCTTTTTCATAATAATGGTGATGATGGTGGTGATGTTGATGATGATGATGATGATGATGATGTTATTAATAATGTCTTTTTTGCCTGCCAGAAGTTATACAGCATTCTAGTTGAATAATGGTGTGTGCTTTTTCAGCCAAATGTGAAGTTCCTCTGAGTATTGCAAATGGCACTTCAAATGAGAAATCCAATACATTTGCTGCTGTTTAAATAACTTCAACTCTTTTCCCCATCTATCTAGCAAAGTTATTACTGGATCTATGTAGGAGTTAAAGCAGGTTTGAAAAAATTACAGCTTTTCTGACTCCTTGGATAAATTATATTTTTAATCCTTGTCTCTTCCCTACACTGTAAAGCAAAATAGATTCACTTCTTTTCTGTCTCACAACTTCTCCACCCTGCTTTCTCCAATAATATAATGGCATCTCAATAAGTATTTTTCTTATTAAGATTATATAGGAATGTCTAGTAGATGTTTCTATTTTACTGTCTAATGTCTTTTGGGAAGTTTGAAACACGTGACGAATATGTAATTCAGTGCCTCATTATTTAAGAATAGCAACCATACTGACCAGTGTTAGTACAGGTGGTTTTAATTTTCTGTGAGACATCTAGAGGGAAAAGAAATTTGACTACTCTTGACCCAGATCTTAATTTAGGTACTTACATATGGGAGAAAAATTGATTTGAATAGTGGAATCTACTCATTTCCTTGGAAATCAGTAAATAGGCATTTGTCTAGTTTTGATCAAGGACATTGATTAACTTAGCAAATATTTATTTAGTGCCTACCTGGTGCCAGACTGTGCTATGCCATGGGAATAAGGTGAAAGATCATTTGTTCAACTTGGTAAAATAAAATGAATCATCATGTAGGAAAATATTAGTTGTACTTATGAAAATGTTGTTTATATAGTTCACTAAATGTACAAAAATGCCTTAGAAAAATATAGTCAAAAAAGATCAGAGATTGCAAGTATCACAATATATTTTTCAAAGACTAAATGAATTTAGAAATGTGACATTTCTCAAAGATCGTAAAGTTGTTTTTTTATTTTTACTGAATACCAAACAGCACTGCATTGATTATAATTCGGTTATCAGGCTAGCAAATAGTATACTTTACATGAAACATTAGTTACCTAGCATTCTCACTTATAAAAAAAACTGTTCCACAGGAATAGCATAGGCATCTAAAGATATATAGAAGATACCGATACAGATGACATTGATACAAATATAGATGATATAGATATAGATGGTATAGATGATATAGACAATAGATACAGAAATTTTTCATTGCCAAATAACTTTTAAAAATTGGGGACATTCTGAAATTTAATTATTATGAAATGGATAGAGTATGCTACACTCTTGCGATGGATAATTATAAGACAAATAAAATGAATAAAGGAGGAACTGTACCTACTACCCTAAAACAAAGTTTCACCCACTTTCCTTCAGAAGAAATTCACAAAAGACAAAGATACTTTCCAGATATCTCTGAACAATATAGAAAGTAATATCTTTATTTTTGTCAGCAGGATAACACAGGGGCATGAAATTAAGTGGACAGAGTTTAGTACTTTTAATCTTTTATAAAATTAAAAACAAAATGAGTGTGACTAGATGCTTTTCATAAATATTTTTAAGGAAGCATTTAAAAAATATTGAATGAGAAATTAAGGGGAAGGGTAAGTTCATTTGGAAACATAGCAGATGCTCCACCAAGGAAATATATTCCAGGAAAATCTAGATGTATCTTAAAACTTGAATCTCCATACCAAGTTGAAGTTCCTAAGGTGTTCATTGATGATATTCACATGATATTCTATTAAAGGTAATATTGTGAATTTAATTGTCTACACTAATGGGAGGCTTGCGGATCTCTCTAAGCTCTCAATTAGCTTTGGCTTTGCCAACACAGAAAGTAAAATCCAGATTCTAAAAATATAATGTTATAGTTTTTTTAATCATTTATTTCCTAAGGTGAAAATGTTTTTTTTTTCCATTCTTATTTCTGAGATTGTGGTCCTCTATAGTTTTCAAAGTTAACTCACTCATTAAATATGCATGATCTAATTCTCATAATAATTCCATGGAATACAAATGTTCTTTCAACTCTCTTTCATCTTCATCTAATCCGTTCTGGATTCTGACTGGAGACTAGGATCATATAGGTGGATAAAACCATAGACTAAGTAACTCATAATCTAATTATGGAGACATGATCCAATATAAAACAATGTACCATGTTTTGTTATGTACATAAGAATTACATAAAAATACAGAGCTAAAACCATATAGAAATCAGAGCATGAAATGGAGCCTGACTGCTTCACATCAAATCCTTGCTCCACCAGTAACCCATTGTGTGATTCTGGATGAGGCATTTGACCTTTCTGTGCCCCAAAATCTTTGTCTGTAAAAATCATTAGGATTAAGTAACCTGGCATATGATAGAAACTAGATGTCACAGCTAAAAACAACAACAACCAATAAAGCAAAACATCAATTAATATACCACTTGCCAAAAGGATGTGAAAGAGAAGAAGACTGAGCCCTGTGCTACTAACGTAAGTATTGTTCTTATTTTATCACATTATTTTCCTGTACTGGTGCCATTAATGAGAATTCTTTCCTGATCTCTGAACAACATAAACAAAAAGGGAGCAAACAAAAAACCCACATTTATCCCTATTCCTCTTACTTTCAGTCATATTCCAAACTGAATCATTACCCCTATCTAGGAGAATCTACAACTTTAGCAATCACTGTTAAATTCACCATTCTGCTTTAGTTCTGATTAAATATTATTAATTCTAGAGATCCCGAATTAGAAACAGAAAGGGAGCGCCTGGGTTTCTCAGTCAGTCAAGCATCTGACTTCGGCTTAGGTCATGATTTGGCGGTTTGTGAGTTCGAGCCCTGTGTCATGCTCTGTGCTGACAGCTCAGAGCCTGGAACCTGCTTTTGGATTCTCTCTCCCTCTCTCTCTGCCTCTCCCCAATGCATGCTCTGTCTCTCTCAAAAATATATAAACATTTAAAAAAATTTTTAAAGGAACAGGAAAAAATAGAATTAATTTGTAGAGCAAAAGTGCTGAAATGTCATTTAGAAATCTCTTCTCAATAGGTCTTCACTTTTGATATACATTCACCAGAACAGAGATCCCCTGGACCCCAGGATCATTTACCAAGCTACCTTGTTTATGTTGCATCTAGGTATCTCAAAGTGAATGTGTCCAAAACAATTTTTTTTAATTTCCTGCAGAAATGTCTTTCTCCCTTTGTTACTCACATTTCAGGGAATACCCTCAGCATTCATTTAGCTAATTAGGCTGTCTTCGGACTCAGATTTGACTCTTTTGTTTTCATCCCAACTGTTCTATAAACACATCCTTTAGTTACTTTAAGATAAAAACCCATATCCAGCTGTTTCCCATGACCTCATCACCATTACACCCCAGCCATCATTCTCTTTCACTGAGAATTCAGAAAAATCCACCTGTTTCCCCTGGTTCTAATTTTGTCCCTCAAAGTCAATGGTCCAAACTGCATCTAAAATGATCTTTTTCAAATGCCAATAAAATTGTGTTATTTGCATGTTTAGTGACCTCCAATACATTAGGACCTATCACATATGGAATAAATTCAAATACACTACTTTTAACTTTGGTCTAATGAGCCCTACATGAATTGACCCCTGGGTATCTATCAAACTTAAAACTCTACATGCTCTTGCAACATTAGCTTTCTTGTTATTAGTTAAAACTGCCATGCACAATTTTACCATGTTCTTCCCTCTTTCCCAGCTGCACTTTTATTTTTTCCCTCAGTTAGCTCTTTATTTCAATCTCTGTTCTTTTTTTTTTTTTTTCCTCAAGAATGTATCTGGCTCCCCAAACATGAAGTGTAAGGAGAGATGGAAGAATGAGGCAGACTACTTTGATTAGAAGGTGGCCATTTTAATAAGCAGGGGAACTTGGGCAGCTGCAAGACGAGTAGATCTCCACCCCAGCCAACCATAATCTTAAATGTTTTCATAGAGGCCTTAATTGGGTTCAGTCAAGGGGATCATCCAGACTCTCTCAACATCACCTTATTCTCTCATGGCTGCCTTCTTGAAACAGCCTCCACTGTGGAATCGTGGGTAGAACTTTAATTCCAAGATCTGAGGTGGGGAAAGAGCCTTAGGTGGTCCAGGCCCATGTCTTGGGTTAACCAGAGGCCACGTCTTCTCACTTACCTCCTCCAACACCTTCCCAGATCATCTGATCTAAAGTATTACTTCATGCAGTTTTCTGTGCCTTCTAACTAGAATAAAACTTCTACTCAGGTCAGAACTTGTCTGCAGGTACCAAATAAATATATGTCAGTTGCATGAAACTAATTCTTCTATTGGCTTGTGTGTTTATAAATCAAATAAAGATGGTAATTTATTCATATTGCATATTTTAATAGTTTAAAGTAATAAAATAAAAATGAGTTATATTTACAATGCAAGTTTTTAGAATATTTTACTCTCAATTCTCTAGGGTTATATTTGAAGATGGACTTTTTCAATTATGCCTTTGGCATTTCAATAAGTGCCAACATTTAATGGCATTTCAGTCAATGTCAACAGGGAAACACTGATAGAAAAGAAAATGGAAATAATAAATTTGCTAATTAGAGATTATATATTTTTAAATATCAGTGATACTGTGTTAACCCTTATAATTATGCTTAAGACTGAGAAGCTGGAAAATAAAAACTAATCAGTATGTTCTACTTAGGAGATAATATTTAATGGGTTCTCTTTTTCCTCGTTTTCTTACGTAAATGAAATATCTTTCATTTTCTGATAACTTTTATAAAAAGTAAAAAAAGGAAAAATTTCTTTTAAAAAAATAAAGAATTATTGGGTTTCATAAATTTTTAAATCTATGAAACCACATTATTCTACACAGACTTACCAATTTTTTTAACTATACTAAAAGACTTCCTAATTTTGGATAATTTGGATAATTTTATATTCTTGGGATAAATGTCACCCGATCAGATTTAAATATTTTAAGTCTTTATAGCTAGATTAAATTTTATTTAAGATATTTTGCACCAATTCTAAAATGATCTGGTCTCTATTTTCTTTTGTTTTTATAAAGATTTCTTATCACTGTTATTCTCATTAGTCCAAAATAACATATAATCTCTACTTTTTATATCTTCTTGAAGAATTCATATACCATAAAATTACAACTTACTCAAATATATCACTGAATACATCTATGAAAATAGTCATGCCTGGTGTTTTAATGAAGAAAAATAATTCAATATTTTTCTATCTTCTTTTTATATAATTTCACTGTTATATTGTTTTATCTCCTGGTATCTGATGATTCACATATTTCTTAAAATATTTCATCAAAGCTTTAAAAATAATTTCCATAAAGTTGAAAACATCAATTGCATGTAATTATTTTTATAATTATATATTTATAATTATATAATTACTTTGTATATATGGCTATATCCTTACTCTCACATATAGTTTTGCATCATTTTGCTTACTTTTATCTTTTTTGAGTAGATCAGCGGAATTTATTTAATGCTTGTTTAAATAGGTCCCCATCTCTGGGACCTATTTTTCAATTCTACTTTTAATTCAGTAGTATTTCTCTTATCACTTAGAATTCAACCACTCATGGATCTTTGTGTTTGTGTCTCAGATGATTTAAATCTCATTCTTTTCAGTGGCCATGATCATCAGCTGGAGTGCTGCTTGCCAAGTATCATTTCCTTTCTACATGTTCCCTGAGTATATATTGCTTCCAGGACATTTGCTATTTCTGAAAAGCAGGCTGAAAAGTTTGGCTGAACACTATTTCTGAATGATTTCACTTGCCAAATGATTAATTTGCTTTACAAAAAACCTTATTTCATCTGTATGATCTGTGGCAATTTAATAATTTGCATTGGATGGGATTTTTTAAATAGTTTTGATGTCTGTTAAGTTTTTGTTTTTCTATCTTATACAGATTATAGCAACAGATTCCTTTGCATTCTAGCATTTGGATAGAAGTTTCCATCGAAGAGTTTTAGTACAAAATTGGAGAGAGGATGGAAAATTAGGCATCAATATTTCTTCCTTTAGATTTTTATCCATTGGGATACAAGGATACAAGGGTACAACAGTACCCTTGGGATAACTGTTTCCCTTGATCAAAGGTCATTTTTCTTTTCAAGAAGATTGACCTTAAGGGATTCTCTCCTTCTAGTTTCTGTAACTTCTCTATATTTTTGGCACCACATATCTAGTTAAGGTAAAAACAAGAAACTGATTATCAGAAAAGTGAACATTATGATGCTCTCTAGAAAGAAAAAGGGCTATCAATTAGAAAGGGGTCAGGAATGAGCATCTGTGCTCATTTTGTGCTACGATTTGTGTGTGTCTCTTGACTCAAGTTGGTTATGGTGATAATTCTATAGAATTAATGAAGCGGTACACTTTGTAATTTGTGCATTTCAGGTGTGTTTTTCTTTGGTTTTACATTAAAACAGGTCATATGTTGAAATTATTTAAGTAGAAGATAAAAGTAACTTGTGTACTGTTAAGGGAGAGGAACTTTATGACAGCTTAAATATAGTCACAGAGTATAAGTCCAGTGGGCCAAGAGTGAAAATATTTTAAGTCTAGAAAATCTGACTGATTTTACAAACTGCATTAAAAGATGTTTCTCTCAAAGTACTTAACTTGATTTATGTGTATTAGTGTCCTGTTTTATTTGTAATATAATATGTATTCATATATGCATATTTGTAGAGTTTACTATGAAAAGGAGGTATTTTCTACAAATTATAGGTGTTCAATATTTGTAAGTGTAACTTATGTAATGCTTTGATAATTGCAAACAAAATTATTTTTATGTGTAATACAATTTATATTTTATGTGCATAGCATAAATCTATATATTTTTTTCAATATTGAGTATTTAAACTGTAAGTTTTAAAACACTAACAGCAGTAACTTGGTAATTGCAAATTGAATAGTGTACGAGTAATTGTGTTTTACGTGTTTACGTGTGTGTATAAGTGGTCTGACATAGACTCCCTCTCTAACAAACTTACGCAGATAAATGCATACCTAAAAATGTAAATATAATATTAAGCATAGGCAATAACAACCCAAAATCAGCAATTACAATATTTAGACTGTGTAAAATTACGTACAGAAGAAACTTTAATAACATTTTGATAACATCTTCCATGCTAACATCATTTACACACAATATTAATCTGCACATAGGCAAAGAACAATCTGGTTAGCCCCAAACAATGGCTCATATATACTAACAGAACAGAATAAATGTAGTGTATCCTAAGAGGCTTCCTGCAGAATGTTTCCTACTGTCAATTCTAATTAATCTGTATGTATGTAGACATACATGTTTTCTATACTTGTGTTCATGAGCAACTTAGGTCCTTGACTTTCTCTATTATATCTCAGTGTCTGTGCTTAATATTCAATATCCTGTATGTTTAACAAATACTATAATACACAGTGTGCATGTAGAATAAACTTAACCATGGTACAAAAATTAGAAACAAAAATAGATTCATATAGTTATGTTCATAAAAATATGACATTTATATATGACACAGACAAACAGGAAACTAGGAAATATACTTGTAACCCTTACATGGTAATTTTAGAAATTCTCTCCTTTATGTACTAGGAAATTTTAGAAAAGAAGGAAAAATTGAAAGAAAATTGAAGAACATGAATAAGCAAGTAAAACAAAAATGAAGAAATAAGTAATAAATTAAGAAATAAAAACCTTTCTAAACTAACTCATCTATATAGAAACGTGTATTAAAAGGGTAGAACATATTTTTCTTGTATCAGGGGAAGGAGGGTTAAAAAAAATAATTGTCAGTATGGGGGGAGGCAGGAGGAAATGACTACATTTGCACTAGTTCTAGAAAGATTTTTGTAAACAACTCTAGACGGTACTTTGGCCATTTGTATCAAAGCACTTAATATGTATATGCCTTTTAACTCAATCTTCCATTTGTAGGAATATATACTATGCATATCACTTCACAAATATGCATGGATTTATGGCTTGAGATCTCTTTCAGAGCTCTCCCTGAAATAACAACCACAACCACAATAAGAGAAAATAGTCTACAGATAGGTTATATAATAGGTTCATGTTAGGGTCATACTTCTATTACTTATTATCATGTATAAAATAATATATTAGATCTATACTATTGGTCATACATAGAAAGAGATTCAGAATACTTTTTTTAAGAGTAAAATTATTATCTTAGAAGGATGGACAAGGGAAAGATAAAGGGAGAGAAAAAATACTTTCTATAAATATCATGAGTATAATCTTTAAGTAGTTATTTATTTATTTATTTATTTTTATTTTTATTTATTTTTTTTTTATTTTGTAAGTAGGCTGCATACCCAAAGTGGGGCTTAAATTCACAACCCTGAGATCAAGAGTCACACACATGCTCCACTGACTGAGACAGACAGACGCCCCAATATTTAAACAGGTTTATGTGTTCTATATTGTCTTTAATGAATACTACAAATTTATAAAACTGAGTAAGTTTTTAAAGAACATGGCTACTTTGATTGTAATGGATGAAACTTGTGCATTCTTTGAGAGATTGACATTACAAATATGTTGACTATTTTCTATTTCTATTTCTGTGTATAGTGATAAATACTAATAATAATTCTGGTTAGGGGAGCCTGGTTGGCTTAGTTGGTTAACCATCTGACTCTTGATTTTGGCTCAGGTAATGATCTCACAGTTTCTGAGTTTGAGCCCCACACTGGGCTCTGTGCTGACGGTGCAGACTTCTTGGGATTCTCTCTCTCTCCCTCTCTCTCTCTGCCCCTTACCAATTCTCTCTCTCTCTCAAAATAAATATAAATAAGTTTAATAATAATAATAATAATAACAATAATAATAATGATCTTTTAAAAAGGTGTTCTCTTTTGCACACAGTCCTGAGAGCACTAAGATAATATGCTTATTTAAAAAAAAAAAAAAAAGAATAAAATAGAATGGAAAATGGCTGATCATACTTCTCAAATTAGAATCCTGCCAGAAGTCTTCGAATTTTAAATTATCGTTCATAGTATAGAATTGGGAAACATCATGTTAAATATCACCCATGTGACCTAGATTTTATAGAATAACTGGGAATGTTTATAAAATATATAAATGATGTTAGCTAATATATTTATTTTTTTTTAATTATTTTAACGTTTATTTATTTTTGAGACAGAGAGAGACAGAGCATGAACGGGGGAGGGTCAGAGAGAGAAGGGAGACACAGAATCTGAAACAGGCTCCAGGCTCTGAGCGGTCAGCACAGAGCTCGATGCGGGGCTCGAACTCACGGACCGCGAGATCATGACCTGAGCCAAAGTCGGACACTTAACCGACTGAGCCACCCAGGCGCCCCTAAAATGTATTTAATACTAAGTCCCAGAAAACCTGCATTCTCAATTATTTAATATTCACAACGAGCCAGGGGATTGATGCAGTTATTACATCCACTAGACATTTAGAAAATATGACGAATAAGGTTAAATAATTCAAAGATTGCAAAGAAAAGATAGGCTAATTTAGAATTTGAACTTGAGTCTCTCTGACTTAGGAACCCATTGTCTTAATTATGGTAACACACTATTTATAACAAAGCTAATTTATGAAAAATAGAAAACCAATTTCAAGGAGTAAATATCACTTAGTAAAATACATTGGAACAAACTGGGGAATAAATGACATTTTTATGCAGAAAGTACAAGTAAAGTACAATAAAATGTCAATTTCTGCTTCTGGCTGTGGCACATTGGCTTGCTTCAGTCTACTCTATAACAATAATGAGAAAATTTGGATAAAATAAAAAAATAAATAAATCCAAGGCAATATAAATATGTCAAGGCATTATAGATGAACATGAGAGCACATGTGACCGCCTCAATCCCTTCGATTAGGCTGGCCTAATTCTGCTCAAATCTCAGAAGATAAAAAAACAAACAAACAAGCAACAAAAAAACTAAAATAAAAATGGGCACTCATACACTCATGCCAACACACATTCAGTCTAAAAGGAATCGACAGGCATTAGAATAAAAGTGAAAGGTAAAAATACATTGAATTAAAACTAGTTGTAGGGGCGCCTGGGTGGCGCAGTCGGTTAAGTGTCCGACTTCAGCCAGGTCACGATCTCACGGTCCGTGAGTTCGAGCCCCGCGTCGGGCTCTGGGCTGATGGCTCGGAGCCTGGAGCCTGTTTCGGATTCTGTGTCTCCCTCTCTCTCTGCCCCTCCCCCGTTCATGCTCTGTCTCTGTCTGTCCCATAAATAAATAAAAACGTTGAAAACTAGTTGTATATTAAAAATGATATTTCTGAGAATTAAGTGATAATTTCATTGTGAAATATATTACTAATATTCAGTATTCACTGTAACATTGAAATATATTGGAAATCACTCATTCCAACTAAACATTTGGAGAAATTCTGATTAAATGATTACGCAAGCTAACAATTGATGCAGACTTTCTCAATTTGAATATAGATACCTAATAGAAGGACACTGGATTAGTGTTCCAGCTAATGCATCAGCTTACATATTAACTAGAAAAAATATTTAAAATATTGATATAATAAGCAAGTTTTGATTTATTGGGTGTTCTAATCTGTGTAAATCTATTTGTTTAATGACATTCTTTAATAGAAAGCATTCCCTGGTGTATTAACACATTCATAGTTTCCAGGGAAAAAAATCAGGATCACAATGATACATGTAATTTAAAATTTATTGCAATACTTTAAATAATAATGTATCACAATGCTTTCTGGTTATATAATAATCTGCCTTTGTGGATGACATGCTGGAAGATAATACATGTATTTTCTCTTAGGGCTTCTGCAATGTTTGTGACATTACTAAAAATTGGTTCATGTTAAATATATAACATCTATTTTGAATACTTCCTGTAGAGGTGAGTCATTGGTGAAACCACTACGTGTGTATGTGTCTACTACTCCATGAGCTTCTGTTGGCTTGTCATTTCAATATATTATAATAATTAAATTTGTTGGTAAGCAAACTTTGGAAATTCCTAGATATGCAAATTCAACATATCTGAGAATTGTAGCAATACCTAATCAATGAAAACTTTGAAAGGGGAATATTAATCATAGGAACTCCAACTCCAATTCCCTAACTGCTCAAGTGAAAAATTCTGAAAAGTTCTGCTCAGTTTTGAATAATGCACCCTTGAAAGATTCTCACCCAAATCTCTCAGTTTACAGGTAAGTAAACTAAAGCAAAAGAGAATTAATGAACTGTCCAAGATTAGAAACCTAAATTAAATACAGTATCTGGAGAGAATATATTTTCTCTTTGGTGATACTGCTCAGAAGGGAAATATGTTATTGAAGAGGTTAATATTTAGAAATAAAATAAACAACTTAAGGGGCACCTGGGTGCCTCGGCTGGTTAAGCGCCCAGGTCTTAATTTTGGTTCAGGTCATGATCTCAATGCTAGTGAATTCAAGCCCCATTAGGCTCTGCGCTGACAGTGTGGAGTTGGCTTGGGATTCTTTCTCCCTTTCTGTCTGCCCCTCCCTTGCTCACATTCTCTTCTCTCTCTCTCTCTCTCTCTCAAATAAATGAACATTTAAATTTTTTTTGTAAATAAACTGAATAGAAGGCATTGGGTGAAATATATAACATACGAAGTGAAAAGCTGTAGTGTTTAATTCTTATTGAGAGGACTGCCTAGCACACAGCTCCCCAGTGGGGTAGCTGGTTAGACCAAACTGTGCAGGACTGATAATAAAGGATGAATTCTCACTGGGTTAACAATACTATGCTGAGAAAAGCCATCTACAAATGAAGTAAACTGCAGGGGTGCTGGGGTGGCCCAGCCTGTTAAGCTTCTGACTTCAGCTCATGTCATAATCCCATGGTTCCTGGGTTCAAGTCCCACATGGGGCTCTCTGCTGTCAGCACAGAGCCCATGTCAAATCCTCTGTTCCCTTCTCTCTTTGCCCCTCCCCTGCTGGTTCTCTGTCTCTGTCTCTCTCTCTCTCTCTCTCTCTCTCTCTCTCTCTCTCTCTTTCTCTCTTTCTCAAAATAAATAAATTTTTAAAAAGACAAGACTTACAAAAAATGAAGTAAACTGCAAAAACTAAGAAAATAATGACCTAACTATCTTAACCTTGGAAGAAGGCCCAAAAAGACTTTGGTAGAAGTTTTACAACTGAAATGGATAATCTCAAAAGTGATGTATTTAGGTTGTAAATAGGAAAACAAACAAACAAAAACAAACAAACAAAATACTGTACTTATCCTAAGAGCACTTCTAGGGTCTTATGGCCTTTTTATACCCCATTGATGAAGAGGTAGTCTATATAAATACTACCTGTTAAAAGTGAGACTTTATGGGGGTGTCTGGATGGCTCAGTCAGTTGAGCGTCCGACTTCACCTCAGGTCACGATCTCACGGCTCATGAGTTCGAGCCCTGCGTCTGGCTCTGTGCTGACAGCTCAGAGCCTGGAGCCTGCTTCGGATTCTGAGTCTCCCTCTCTCTCTCTGCCCCTCCCCGGCTCATGCTCTGTCTGTCTCTCTCTATCAAAAACAAATAAACATTCAAAAACATTTTTTAAAAAAAGTGAGACTTTATGGTTCAATAATTTTTTTAAATAATACATTGTACTCTACTTCACATTAATATCAGCATGACTATCCTTCAACTACAATTACAATGACATAAAATGAATGTTTAGGATCAGAATGACAATCCAAAGCACTTCAAATGTGTTTATTGTTCAATAAAGCTACCATTTTCTTTACTAAACTATCCAAGATAAGACCTTAATAACAAATACATCACCAAAAACTTAATAAGCAATATTTGCAAAATGTATTTTATTCATTCATGAAAATGAATGTTTAGTTGAGAAAATAATGACATATATGAACTTAATATCATTCAATCCATATCTCCTGCAAAAGATAATTTAATAAAACCTTATTTGGCAGTAATGACAGCATCATCATTGTTCCATTTAAGCAGACATTTACATAGCCAAATGACATGTTTCAAATAGTACAATTTGGGTTTTTCCCTGGTCTCAAAAGTTACACCCAACCCAGAAAAATTGCCCCAAAACATTGATAAATGTTGATTAAAAAAATCATATCCACTATTTTAATGCTTAAACCATATTAGTTCAAGTTATATTTATTTTCAAGTTTATTTTTTCTTATGTAAACAGAAATTCTAATGTCATAATAGTTATACTTCAAATAGAACTTAAGTTCTACCCCGGAAGAAGAGTACTATGTGATGAGTCCAGCTCTAGGATAGGAAGAGGGTGATGGCCACACACATCCCCAAGACACAGATTTCCACTTCCAGTCTAAGACCCAGCTTAATCAGAATATAAGAGAATGCTCCTCTCCGACACTCCACCAGCATGCTAACAAAACTCAGGAAAAACTAACCTGAAATACATCAGGGAGAACCGCAAGAAATAGATAATCCGTGGTGGGCAGCTATACAATAGGAGGAATCAGAGACAAGCAAAGAGCAGAAACTGAGAAAAATCCTCTGACAAATTGAACTCACACGCTCTGAAAACAAGATTAATATGAGAATTTCAAGCCTTGGGTGCAATGCTGATAAACAAATTTCAAATCCAGTTCAATTCCTGATTCTATTAATACACAACCCCCCCACAGTAAAAGCCTAGCAGAAAGAGAAGAATGTTCATGTCCAAGAATATGCATTTACCTTAGCTTCTACTCTCCAAAACACACTGTTTGATTTTTAACAAAAAAGCACGTGCAACACCAGCCATATTTTGCGTCTCCAACACACGTACAAACAATAGCACATATTTACTTCATGTTAGCTGTATCAGATCCTGTTCTAAGAACTTTAAAAATATTACTTCATTCAACATTTAGAATAATTCTGTCAACAAGCAGTTATAATTATCTCTATTTTACAGAGGGGAAAGCTGAGATACAGAAAGGTGAAGCAGGTTGCCCATGGACACACAGCTGGTAAATTGCAGATTTGGAATTCCAATCTAGATCGTCTATACCAAGAATCCATGTTATTAACTGCCATTCACACTGCCCTCCACTACCTCCTAACCAGTGAAAACCTGAAGTATTCAACCTTCTGCCATAATACATTCACAGATATGACATCATGTGATGTAACTTCTCATATGATGATAATGCAGAAGAAATAACTGGGGAAAGTCTTTGATCAAATTGTACAGTATATGTTTAATTAAATGTACCTTAAGAAGGAAAGAACGTACTATTTTTGGTAGAACAAGAAGAAATCACTAATGGGCTAAATAAAATATTTATGAAGTTTTTATTAAACTGTCTTATTTAATTGTCTTCAGTGACTTGACTAATTTTGTCTCCGGTAAATTACACTCTAAATTGTTATTTTTAGTAGCTCTTAAATAAGACATTCTAATGAATGAAATTTGGCAAACAGCAAGAATAAATAAGCATATTACCTCCATATATTTAAATAGTTGAGATGGGTGTCTGAGATATAAATTTAACTCTACATTTTGAGTAGATAGCACACAGTGACTTTACTCTTAATCCAAAAGCATATACACGGATATACTCACAGTATGTGATACCAGGTCAAGACATATTCTTGGAATGTTAAGAAAATTCAATTATTTTAAATAAGATTTTTTTTTAGCAGCTATGCCACAGACTCTAGCTTTGAAATATGCATTAAATAACATTCTAATGTACCTAGATTTTATACTGACAAACAATTATGATTTTATTTGAAAGTCTTAAGATGTTAAAGGAAGCCAGTTTATTTGCAATCACACTTAAAAATAATTTAAATTCAATTACATATTCATGAAACATTTTTCTCTTTAAAATTTATTTATTTAAATTGAAGTTAGCTCACATATAGTGTAGTATTGATTTCAGGAGTAGAACACAGTGATTCATCACTTGCATATAATATTCAGTGCTCATCTTTCTTAAAAACAACTTCCAATACTGAGACTATTCCAAAAAATTAACTGGAGATTATCAAATAAATATAAAATTATATGAAAATGTAAACTTTTATAAATATAAACTAGCAAGATAAAATTATTCCTTAAATTTTGGCTTGGAGTTTTGTTCTACTACAAGTATTCTTTTTGTACGAGTCAAGAACATTTTAGATTTAAAAAATAGAAACTGGGGGCTCCTGGGTGGCTCTGTTGGTTAAGCTTCCAACTCTTGGATTCAGCTCAGGTCTTGATCCCACTGTTTCGTGAGTTCAAGCCCTGCGTCAGGATCTGTGCTGGCAATTCAGAGCCTGCTTGGGATTCTCTCTCCCTCTCTCTGCCCACTCTGTGCTCATGCTGTCTTTGTCTTTCTCAAATAAATAAATAAACTTAAAAAAAAAGAAATAGAAACCAATCCAAGCTACCCTAAAAGAAGAAATCACATAAAATGAGCGAAAGTGTGTGTGTGAATGCACACACACACACACACACACACACACACACACACACCGTGGGACAAAATATAGGGGGAAGGTGTATAAAGATACCTTGCCATCTCATGGAAAGCAAAACTAAATGGGGGAGAAATACAGTAGGGCCACCCAAAATAACAAAAGTGGAAAGCCACTGGTTACCTGACACCTAATTTCTCAGACATTCTCTGTGCAATGTCTCATCTCATCTACATCATTCTCTCAGCAAACCATATTTCTTTTCTCTGTGATCTCATCAGGAAATGTCTATTCCAATAAAATTCAGGACTGCATTTTCTCTCAAGTGTAATACTGTTAGAGAATGACTAGGGTCTCAATCAGCCAAATTCCCAGGAGAGACTATGTGCCTGGTCAAGTTGGTTCATTTATCCACTTGAATTTCAGCTCTTAACAGAGTGTCTCATTCACATTGGTAAAAACATGAGGACATAGCTCCCACCTTACCAACTATGGTGGACAAAAACCACACATAAGTTCTTTCTCAGCTATTAGCATATTTAAAATAACTTGTTCATTGTTTTTGGAGTGCGCAGTGTGATATGTAAGAGGAAGATAAGTAAATCACGAATGAATTTAAGTCAATTTTCAGAATAAGTAGAGGAGGAGCAATTATTTGATGGAATAATTTAAATATTTCAATGAAGGTTCTTTGGAGAATTTGGGAAAAATGAAATTTAAATTTCACTTATCATAAACAAGCAAAATATGTAACAGTCACTAATGACTGTCTAACTCACTTCATTCTACATAAAGGGTGATCAATAACATTTCTTAATGAACAGAAATTTCTTTGGATTTTATTTGTCAGGAATTTATGGCCAAATAGGAAGTAACTGAAGTTAAAGTGAAGTTAAAAGCATCATCAAACGATGACCACTAAGTGTTTAATACCTTCTTTGTTACACCTTTGCCAAGAAATCAATTAAATATCTACTGTGTGTCAATAAGTAAAATATAAGAAGGTTTTTTAACTGAATACCTCCACAATTTGCATTTAAAACTTTCTTTTCTGGCTGTAAAATGCTCCTTCTAGTAAGTAAAGAAATATTTCAAATGTGTGCTCTCCCAAATTTCGTAAAATATTAACACATTTTACTTTAAAGGGGAAAAATAAATATCCAAAAAAAATAATCGAAACCATGCTGAATGAGAACTGTCTTGCAAATAGGCATATATACATTATGTCAACTCGAAATTTCTTCAAGATGGTTAAGTGCAACTGCAATAAATATAAGCAAACACATACATAGGCCACTTACCTCAGGCAAACTACATTTCAAAAAATCATATTTATCTTTTATAGACTTGCAATATTTTTTGTTTTATGACAAAGTGCTTACAAGCAAATCGAACTTTCAGTAGCCATGCTGACAAATCTTTTGATTAGAGGATTTACCAGTTGGAGTCATGTAATTTATTAAATATATCCTATTAATTCTTCTTTTTTATATCTTTAATTCTACAAATATCCAGTCTGAATGTAAGAATCTTAGTCCATTATCAGGACAAATCTATTGCCTTTCCTAAGTTGTTTAAACAAACAACACATTATACCTATATAAAAATAGACACAACTGTTAACGATATTTTTACTTGCTAGATAAACCTTTCAATTATATCCACTTCAATATTAGGTCAGTACTACTGTCAACTGTTGCCAGATCATCTAATCTCTTTTATCCTCTTAAACTATAGTCTGTATTCATTTATAGAGGACACAATTACAGCAATTCTCTATTTAGCTAAATTTAGAATCATAGTGGAGCTTTAAGAAATGTTCATGACAGACTCATACCCCAGACTTTCTTTTTAATTGATCTTACATGGTGCCTGCCATTAGAGCTTATAAACACTCCTTAGGTGATTCTAATATGCAGCCAAGCATGACAGTCACTTCAATATAGGGCTCACCACTGAGTAAAATGCTTACCTTTAAAATATAAACTCTTGGGGTGCCTGGGTGGCTCAGTCGGTTAAGCGGCCAACTTGGGCTCAGGTCATGATCTCTCTGTCCGTGAGTTCGAGCCCCGCGTCGGGCTCTGTGCTGACAGCTCAGAGCCTGGAGCCTGTTTCAGATTCTGTGTCTCTGTCTGACTCTCCTCTTTTCATGCTCTGTCTCTCCCTGTCTCAAAAATAAATAAAACGTTAAAGAAAATAAAAAAAATAAAAAAATAAAATATAAACTCTTAAAATTTAAGTTTTTAAAATATCACTCTCACTATAATTTTCTAATTATTCCTTCACATATGAAGCAAAGAGAAACACTTTTCATTATGTGTTTTTTAATAACAGCCTTATTATACATCATTCATATAATATAAAATTCATCTTTTTGACGTATATATACTATTTAGTAGTTTTTAGTACATTCACAGAGTTGGGCAACCATTACTCCTATCTAAGTTCAGAATAGTTTCGCCACCCAGAAAAGAATTAGCCACTCTACATTAGTTACTCCCCATGTTCTTTCCTGAACACTGATCCATTTTTTGGTTCCAAGGGATTTGACTATTCTGGACATTGTATATAAATTAAGTCATGTAACATATAGCTTTTTGTTCTTAGGTTGTTTCATTTAGCATGATCTTTTCAAGATTAATCCTTATTTTAGAACATGCCAAGTACTTCCCTTATTTTTAATTTTTATACAATATTTCATTGTACAAATATATTATACTTCGTTTATCCATTTATTGGTTGATGAACATCTTGGTTATTTCCAGTATTGTGATTACAAATAATGCTACTTTTTTTTTTAATGTTTATTTATTTATTTTGGGGGGTGGCAGAGAGAGACGGAAAGATAAGATCCCAAGCAGCCTCAATGCTCAGCACAGAGTCCGACATAGGGCTCAATCCCACGAACCATGAGATCGTGACCTAAACTAAAATCAAGTATCAGACACCTAACTGACTGAGCCACGTAGGCACCCTAAATAATGCTACTGTTAACATGAGTGTTCAGGTTTTTATTTGGACACGTTTGTCTTGCATGTATACCTAGGATTATAACTGCTGAGTTATTCCATGGTAATTCTATGTTCAACTTTTTGAGCAAGTTTCAACCTGCTTCCCTCAGCAACTAAACAATTTTATATTCTCATCAGCAGTGTATGAAGGATCCATTAGCTCCACATTCTCTCACACTTGGTATTTTTTTAGAAAAAAAATTATCCACTCTAGTTGTATCTAATTAAAGCAATGGAAATGCCGATTCATATGGTAGTTCTATTTTTAACTTTTGGAGGAATTCGCATATTGTTATTTATGGTGACCATACCAGTTGACCATACCAACAGTATACAAATGTTCCCTTTTCTCACAATCCTCACCAGCATTTATTATCTTTTGCATTTTTGATATTAGACATTCTAACCAGTGTGAGGTGATATCTAATTGTGGTTTTGATTCGTATTCTGTAATGATTAACGATATTGAGCATCTTTTTCCTTTCCTGGTTGTCCATACATAGGACTTGTTTGGCAAAATGTCTGTTCGTGTACTTTGCCCGTTTTTCAACCGGATTATTTGTTTATTTGCTATTGAATTCTTTGAGTTCTCCAAATATTTTGGATATTAAACATTTATCAGGTATGTGGTTTGCAAGTATTTCCTTTCATACCATGGTTTGCTTTTTCTTTTTGTTGATTATATCTTTTGCTGTGTATTAGTTTTTCAATTTCATGTAGTCCTACTTGTTTATTTTTGCTTTTTGTTGCTTGTGCTTTGAGTATCATATCCCTAAAGTCCTTGTTAAAACCAGAATCAAAGAGCTTTTTCTCTATGTTTTCTTCTAGAAGTTTTATGGCATCAGGTCTTGCATTTAAGTCTTAATACATTTGAGTTAATTTTTGTGAGTGGTTAGAGACAGGGGTCCACATTCATTTCTTTGCTTGTGAGTTTTTCTGCACCGTTTATCAAAGAGACTATTTTCCTTGTTGAGTATTCTTGGTTCCCTTTTCCAATACTAGTTGACCATATATAGGGTTTAGTTCTGGGCTCTCAGTTCTATTCCATTGGCATATGTGTCTGTTTTTATGCCAGTATTGTAAGGTTTTGATTACCATAGATTTGTAACATAGTTTGAAATGAGGGAGTCTTCTTTCTCAAGAATGCTCATGCTATTCAGGGTCTTTAGTGACTCCCTATAAATTTTAAGATTGTTTTTTCAATTTCTACAAAACATGCCATTGTCATCTTGATAAGGATTGCATTGGATCTATAGAGTGCTTTGGGTAGCGTGGACACTTAAAAAAAATGTTTTTAAACATTTATTTATTATTGAGAGACAGAGAGACACAGAGCATGAGCAGGGAAGGGGCAGAGAGAGAGGGAGACACAGAATTCGAAGCAGGCTCCAGGCTCTGAGCTGTCAGCACAGAGCCCAACTTGGAACTCGAATTCACAAACTGCGAGATCATGACCTGAGCTGAAGCCGGACGCTTAACTGACTGAGCCGCCCAGGCGCCCCAGCACGGACATTTTAACAATATTAAGTCTTCCAATCCAAGAAAGTGAAATATCATCCCTTTTATTTGAATGTTTCATTTCTTTTGTCAGTATATTATGGTTTTCAGTTTACAACTCTTTCCACTTCCTGGTTAAATTTATGGCCAGGTATTTTATTCTTTTCTATAATATAAATGGGATTGTTTTCTTAAATTCTCTTTCAGATATTTTATTATTAGTATCTTGATAATGCACACTAGTTTTGCATATTAACTTTGTGTCCTGCAAAGTCACTGAATTCATTATTCAGTTTTTGATGAGGTTTTGGGGACTTTCTGTATATAAAATCAAGTCATCTGTGAACAGAAAATTTCACTTCTTCCTTTCTAATTCAGATGTCTTGTATTTCTTTTTCTTGCCTGAATGTGTTTCCTAGAACTTTCAGTGCTATACTGAATATAGAAGAGGTAAGAGTGTGTACCCTTATTTTGTACCTGATCTTAGGGAAAAAGCTTTCAGTCTTTCACCAGAGTATGATGGTAGCTGTGATCTTGGCAACTTTACCCAATTGATGAGAGTTTTTATCTTGAATGTATATTAAATTTTGTCTAATGTTGGCTCTTCATCTATTGAGATGATTATGTGCTTCTTCTATTTTCGTCTATAATATTATTAAGTTCTGTCACATTGGCTGATTGCATATGTTGGATCATCCTTGCATCCCAAGGATAAATCCCACTTGATTATGGTGTATCGTCATTTTAATGTGCTGAATATGTTGAATTCAGGTTTCTAGCAATTTGTTGGTAATTTTTACATCTATATTCACCACGGATACTCACCTGTAGTTTTCTTGTAGTAAATTTATCTGGCAGTATCAGAGCAATACTAGCCTTGTAAAATGAACTTAGGAGTGTTCTTTTCTCTTCAATTTGGTATTAATTTAAATATTTGGTAGTTTTCACCAGTGAATCTATCTGGTCCTGTGCTTTTATTTAAGGGGAAGTTTTTTATTCCATTCCCTTACTTGTTATTGGTCTGTTCAATTTTTTTTTTTTAATTTTTTCATGATTCAGTCTCAGTAGATCGTATGTTTCTAGGAATTTATTTCTTCTAAATTATCCAATTTGTTGGTATATAATTGTTCATAGTAGTTGTTATCATATAATTCTGATTTTTTATTTACCTCTGTGTTTCTGAGAGGTCAATGCACTTGTCCATTTTTTCTTATCTGTCTTCCTACATTTATGTCTTGCAGTGAAGTTCTGCTCTTCCTTTACTCTTACATTTTTATGTCCATTTAGCCCAACACTTGATTTTAGCTTACGTCATGATCTCATGGTTGTGAGATGGAGTCCTGTGTTGCAGGGATCCTGCTTAAGATTCTCTCTCTCCCTCTTTCTCTGTTCCTTTCCCACTCTCACTCTCTCTCTCTCAAAAAAAATGTTTTTAATGAAAATGTTTGCTTTGATAATCTCATTTTATTTTACTCTTGTGACTACCATTGGTTTTCATTGGTTACTTCTCAGAATATTCCAGTGATGTCTGAAAAACCAATATGGTTATTGCTTCCCTTTTCTGTTTTGTTTTTCTGTTTTAACTTATGTGGAAACAAAATTTTGCCTAATCTCAAAGAACCTTTCCTCAAATTTACTGATTGCGCTGGTGTTTGGAACATATCATTACCATTTTTTCATACCCCTTCTTTAAGGCAGCTCTTAATTACATCTCCTTGAGTATAGACTGGACTGAGTGAGTCCTTTCAAGTAAGAGAATATTAAAAGGGGAAAATGTAGCAAATTGAAGTGAAGAAAACTGGCAGCAATGAACCAAATGATCATGTTACCATTGATAGTATTTTCATGCCAATATAATATGCATATGTCTCTGTAGACACTGTTTCCTAAACTAAAACTTCAACATATTCATTAAAAAATATCAAACATAGGGCACCTGCGCAGCTCAGTCACTTAAATGGCTGACTTTGGCTCAGGTCATGATCTGGTGGTTCATGGGTTCGAGCCCTGCTTGGGGCTCTGTGCTGACAGCTCAGAGCCTGGAGCCTGTTCCGGATTCTGTCCTCCTTTCTCTCTGCCCTTCCCCTGCTCACATTCTGTCTGTCTGTCTCTTTCTGTCAATAATAAATAAACACTAAAAAATATATTAAACAAACCAAAAATTGAAGGACATTCTACAAAACACTTGACAAAAATGACCTTCAAAAGTATCAGGGCTGTAAAAGATAAGAAAAGACTGAGAAACTGTCACAGATTGGGAGAGACTAAGGAAACATGATAACTAACTGCAATGTGGTATCTTGGTTTGAATCCTGAGCCAGGACAAAAATATTACTGGAAAAGTGCTAAAATATCAAAAAGTCTGTAGTTAGTAGTAGCATAACAATGTTAATTTCTTAGTTTTGATAAATACAACATGCTTCTATTGATAATAACATTAGACAAAGCTAGATGAAAAAGGGAAGGGAACATCTTATCCTCTCTTTGTAACATTTTGTTAAACCTAAAATGATACAAGCATAATTTTTTTAAAGTGAATAATAACATATCTACAAATGGTTATTCTCAGAATTATAAAGATTTTACTTTTTACTCAATATCAATGCAAAAAAGCTTAATTTAAAAAGTATATATAGCTGGGGTGCCTGGGTGGCTCATTCGGGTAAGCATCCAACTTCAGCTCAGGTCATGATCTCAGAGTTCGTGGGTTTAAGCCCTACATAGGGCTGTGTGCTTGCAGCTCAGAGCCTGGAGCCTCCTTCAGATTTTGTGTCTCCCTCTCTCTCTGTCCCTCCCCCACTTGCTCTCTCTCTCTCCTTCTCTCTCTCAAAAATGAATAAACATTAAAAAAAATTTTAACAATATATAGCAAGATTTGTGATAGAATTTGAAAGGTTATTAAAATTATATGAAATAATGAATCCCAAGACTTTGTTGAAAAAGAATAGATATGTATATACATGAATATAAATATGTGTACCTATAAATGTATTTATCTACTCATACATAATATATATTTTATAAGATGTATAAATTTTAATTATACATTTAATAAGTATATAGAATTATGTATAGACACAATAATATATACACTAATTAAAACACTGAAGTATAGTTATAGCAAGGGTTGATTGTATGTGATTTGATCCCTGCTGACTAATACGACTTCAGCTTATGCCACTGTCCTCTTCACTTCCTACTCTCCTGGGCTTTGATCTTAGAATGGCCAATGTCCTTCCCATCAACCCTGTTTCATATTCCTGGAGTAATATACACTTCACCTTGCTAAATCCAACTCACTCTTCTGGCTTAAAATAAATACTAGTTCTTAGGTTTTTTTCTAGCATATAGCTGGATAAAGACTTATAATCTATATTTTTTAAACCTAATATTTTCCTTTGGCAATACTAACACAAAATCGCAATTTTGTTCTTATCCATATCAATACTCTCTAATGACGTAAATCCCTATATTAGTTTGCGAGGATTGCCACAACAAAATACCACAAACTGGGCGGTTTAAGTGGGAGAAATTTGTCTTCTCACAGTTCTGGAGGCTAGAAACCTAAGATCAAGGCGTTGTCATGTTTGGTCTCTCCTGAGACATCTCTCCTTAGCTTCTGGGCAGCTGCCTTTAGCTGTGCCCTCACATTGTCTTTCCAATGCACACATCTCTGGCATTTCTTTTTCTTCTTATAAGTATACCAGTTATATGTGATTAAGGCCCACCTTAATAGTCTCATTTTAACTTAATCACCTCATAAAGATTTTTTCCTCCTAGTATGGTAATATTCTGAAATATTGGAGGTTGGGACCACAACATATAAATTTTGGAGGGATACAGTTCAGTCCATAACACTCCCCATTTGATTAGGCCTTCTGAGATGTGGTACATGTCTGTCTTATCCATATCTTTATGTAGTTTTTCAATGAATGAATGGAAAATGTATAAATGACCACTGTCCCATAGATAGAAGTAATTTATGTCTTTATTTACAATATAGTCTAAATCAAGCTGACTGCCTCAATCTATAAGCAATTGAACAGCTTAATCAGGTAGAAATATATTCACTAAGACAATGATGGTCATACTTTAATGATAGTCATTTTGAAGCTAACTATAATATTAATGTGAATAAGGTGAAAATTTTCTCTGTCCTTTCCAATGTTCTCTACTTATAGATTTAAAAAAAAAAGAATATCATCTAACAGAAAAATTCAATGTGATTAGATTATGCCAACCCATATGTTCTTGAACTAGGTTTCTGAAAGTGGTTCCTTAAGAGACTTAAGTTTATGCACTTCTTGAGTTGTCTCTTTGTTATAACAGGAAATCATTTTCTTGACTGAATTTTTTTAAAAAGCCCTTATGTAAAAATTGGCTCTTTAAAGTTTTTCATATTTGTGGCTTGTTTTAAAAATACAGAAAAGGAAGTATATAATTATATTTTAATAGCATATAGGCATGGATTTAAAAGAATCCAAAAGAACCATATAGTTAAGGAATATACAAATTACATGAAATGTTCATCTGTAAATGTATTTTTTGCTAAAATTTTTTGTCAAAGTATAACATTCATACAAAAAAGTGGTCAAGTGTTAAGTGCACAGCTCAGTGCATTTTAATTAAATAAATCACCAATGTAACCAGCACCCAAATAAGAAATAGAACCATCTCTCCCTAATGCCTTCCTCAAGTTGATAACCTCAAGGTGACATCTAACATAAATTGTGTCTCCATAGGGTTTTCCTTAGAGGGTTCAAATTTTATACAAATTAAATTAAACATTGCTTACTCTTTTAGGTACAGTTTCATTTGCAAACATTCACTCAGGAATACCCTGGTGAATCGGTCCATATTATTGCACATAGCAACAGTTTTTATAGTATTCCATTTAGTAAATATATTTTAATTCATCTATCTTATTGTTGATGAATATTTGTGCTATTTCATTTATTTATTTTTCCTTATTAGACATAAGTGCTCCCATTAGAATTCTTATATATGTATACTTGATATAAATATATACCTATGTTGGACTTACACCTATTAGAATTTCTGGGTCATGACATATAGATATACTCATTGTTAGTGCCCTCAGATGACTCCAGCTCCTAACCTTCACATCAAGTCATCTGATGGTTAGTGCCAATCGTTTCCCAAAGTTGGCAATGTCATTTCCATTTGGCTCTCTTTTGATATACTCACCCTTGAAACCCAGCCACCATACTTTGAGAAATATAAGAAGCTACAACTTTAATTGAGATCTCACATGGCAGCATACATCAAGTACTCATTAGTGAGAAAACCCTCAGATGACTCCCGCTCCCAACCTTCATGCCACCCCATTCATGTCAAGTGGAAAAGACAAGAATGGTCCCCGCTGAACAAGTTCAAATTTCAGATTAGCAAGCAAATATGTATGCTGCCATTGGTTTGATCCACTAAGTTTTATAGTGACTTGTTATGCAATAATTGATAAGTGGAAAGGGGGGGAGCTTCCAGATGATATGATGATAATGAAATATTGAAAGATTAATGATATCACTTGGGAGGTATCTAGATGGCTGTTTATTCTGTAAATATGTAACTCTAATATTTCCATAACTATCTATCAATTTTAGGCTTCATCCTGATATGACATTTCATGTCACACAATCAATTTCTCAAAGTAGATTACCTTGATCAATCATCAGTTTCCCCAGCAATGTGAAGGGGACTATACAATTTGTAGTTTTTACCTTAAAACTTAAAGAAAATAGAGTGAACAGTTATGTATTTCATATTTTCAAGTGTTTTAAAAGCAGGGATTAATGACACTAAGCGTTCATATATGAAAATCAGCAATTGCCTTAGTCAAATACTTATGCATTTGTAAGAAACTGCCAAACTCATTCTCCAGAGTGTTTTTCATCTTATTCATCCCTACTGGAAACATTACCCTGGCTTCACTTCTTTGCCAGCATTGGTACTATAATCTTTTTAATATCAGCCCTTACTGTATAGCAGTATGTCTTTGTGGTTTTAGTTAATATTTGCCTGATTACTAACGCTCAGCATGTTTTCATGCCATTTATGTATCTTATGTCGTGAAGTATCTCTTCAGATATTTTGCACGTTTTTATTGGGTCGTTTATCTTTTTATTATTAAGGTCTAAGAGTTTCGATATTTTAGATATGAATACCTTGCCAGATACATGCATTGTGAATATTTTCCACCCTCTCTACAGCTTTTTAATTTTTTTTTTCAGATCATTTCTTTATCTTTTTCAGAGAAGAATGCTTTAGCATTGGTGAACTCCAATTTTTATTTTCTTATTTTATGGTTTGGAACTTTGTTTTATTATTTTGCTCACTCTGTAGTTATGAAGACATGTTCCTATGTTTTCCTCTAGAAAGTTAATAGTTTTAGTTTTTACTCTTCATTTTATGCTTCATTTTGAATTTGTGTTGGAATATGTGGAGTTCTTAGCACTATTTGTTAAAAACACTAACTTTTTTAGGGGCACCTGAGTGGCTGAGTCGGTTAAGTATCCAACTTTGTGTCAGGTCATGATCTCATGGTTTGGTTTGTGAGTTCGATCCCTGCATGGGGCTCTCCGCTGTAGTACAGAGACTGCTTCAGATCCTGTCTCCCTTTCTCCCTGCCTGCCCTTACATGCACATACTCTCTCTCTCTCTCAAAAATAAAATAAACATTAAAAACAAAAAAACACTAACTTTTGAATTGACTAGGCCTTTTCTAAAAAATTAGTTCACATTATGAGTCTAATTCAGACTCTGTTCTTTTCAATCTATGTTTACATGTTTATACAATCAAACTGTATTGATGACTGTCTCATAATAATAAAAGTTTCAGAAAGTTTTTGACTATTCAATGTCTTTTGCATTCCTAACAAATTTTACTATCGATTTGTTACTTTCTACATTAAACCTGGTGAGACATTGACCATGATTGCACTCAATTTATACTTGAATTTGGCGAGAATTGTTATCTTAACAATACCATTTTTTTTTGCTCCATTTATTTATGAATTCATTAATTTCTCTCAGCAATGTTTTATAGTTTTCAAGTTTTGATCTTGCATATATTTTGTTAAAATTTTCTGTATTCGATTTTTGATAGTTTTATAAATGGCACTTTAAAATCTCTTTCTGATCATTGCTAACATATAGAAGTACAATTGATATTTTATATTCAATTTGTGTCCTATGGCCTTTCTCATTGATTAACTTCTAAACTCTATGACTAAGTCTAGTAAATTTTGTGGTTGTTATTGTTTCTTTAGGAGTTTCTACATACACATTTCTGTCTCTTGGCATGTCTAGACACATTTATTTGATACCAAAAACTGTAAATATTATATTTTTAAATGTTTAAACCATTTTGTTATGTTTTCCATTTTAAAAGGAAATTTGGGGATTCAAGGCAATTAAATTATTTTCAGATCAATTTAATTCCATTGGGATCTGTTTTTAAATGTTGCTAACACATGACTAAAATAGATGTTACTCCAGGGATAGCTATTTTAGCCTAAACTGAAGTGTGCCTCCTTAAGTTTCATTACTGAGTATCCCAGCTGACGCCCAAGGCTCTCTATCTGGGCTGGTCAGAGTTTGAAAGTCTCTGGACCTGTGTGAGCTCTGGAAATGATTCAGCTTAAAACTTCCCATTGTGTGTGTGTGTGTTTGGAGGGCGGGGTGGAGTTGCATTTTATGTGCGTGCAGTACAATATATAGCAATTATCTGCACATCTCTGAGGCTCTTTTCTTTGTATCTTCTTTCTAGAACTCTGCCCTATAATTCCAGCTGCCTCAGCCTCCCCAAACGCCAATTATCTCTTAACTTAGTGAGACTGCCAGGCTCGTTTTGAGGACTTGCTCCTTGTCCTTGAATTTCTGAAATTGCCTTCAGGCATAAAGCCAAGGCTATTGGAGAGCTTACTTCCTTTGTTTCCATCTCTCAGGAATCACAATCTGGTGCTTTCTCTGTCCAAAGTCTGCTAACAGTTGTTTCATATAGCTTTCTAATTGTGTATGGTAAGGGTTCAAGTTGTAAATGTTCCATTCCAGCATGGCCAGAAAGCTAAGTCCTCAAATGCAGTTTGTATGAAAAACATGTATCAACCAGCTAAAAGAAAATATGCATGTTGTCTAATTTAATTGAATTATCTCGAACTAATAAATATGAATTTATTTTCTGATATTAGACTAACATCACTTTAACTGAATACGTCTCTGAATTTTTTAAAAAAATTGGTTTACTGTGCAGTGTATCTATAGATAGATAGACAGAGGTGGAGAGATATAGATATGCTTGCAATGGAAGGAGATTTTATGTTTTCTCATTTTATCTAATATGTGTGTATTGCCTACCCCCCAAAATTTAACACCATGATGATGACAATGAATATATTTTGCAAAGGTGTGGTGATTATAAAAGACAAAACAAAGGACTGATAATAATTTATTTGGCATTTTGAGAAGAGGTTAAAAACTCATATTGCCTCTAGGTGATAATGAAATAAACCATTATAATAAGAAATTTTCTTTTTTTGTAAGAGGCTGTCCCTTTTGTGGCATGTATTAGGCAAATTTATTTGCTGTTTTTTTTTTTTCCTATTATCTTCCTGTGACTATCCTTATTTGTAGTTTTATAATCAATTAGTGCTTATTTCTCTTGTTTCAAACTAAGAACATATATATTAACTGTTCTATAAGTTGAAGTAAGGACGAATACAGTCGAAAAAAGTGAGGGTTAACAGAAGCTTTTTTTTTTTGAAAATTTTTTAATGTTTATTTATTCTTGAGAGAAAGAGAGACAGAGCACAACCAGGGGAGAGGCAGAGAGAGAGGGAGACACAGAATCCGAAGCAGGCTCCAGACTGTGATCTGTCAGCACAGAGCCTGACATGGGACTTGAACTCACAAACCGTGAGATCATGACCTGAGCCAAAGTCAGACACTTAACCGACTGAGCCACCCAGGTACTCCAACTTAAGCTATTTTCTAACTGCATATAATGATATAAAATATATGTTTGTCTAGATCAATAAATGTGAATTAGACTAATATAAGGAAACTATATGTATGCAAAGTAAAATTGGAAAAACATTTTTTCTTTTGTGGGCACAATAATCAGCTGCAGAAATTGTCTCTATATTAATCCTTTCCTTTCTGCAGGCTTCAGAACTCTTTATCCAAGAGAATTATTTTCAATAATCTCTTTTGTTACAATGCCAAGGGATAGTACTTACTTTATTCAAAATAGAAGTCAAGCTAGTACACAAGAACAACAACAACAACAACAACAATAACAAAACAATGTATTTCAGTAGTCAGATAGGGTGACAAGGTATAATATTGGAGACTTGATCTGACACTGAGCATTTAAATACACAATACGGTTTAGTTGCTGTTTTGGTAGGACTGCAGGGAACTTAAGATATGAAGGTGGGACAGGTGTGAGAAATAAAATTGTAAATATGAAGGGACACCTGGGTGGTTCCATCGGTTGAGCATCTGACTTCAACTCAGGTCATGATCTCACAGCTTGTGAGTTCAAGCCCCACATCAGGCTCTGTGCTGACTGACAGCTCAGGGCCTATAACTTGCCTCGGATTCTGTGTCTCCCTCTCTCTCTGCCCCTCCCCTGCTCACACTCAGTCTCTCTCCCTCTCAAAAGTAAATAAATATTAAACAATTTAAACAAAATCATAAATATGAATAGGAAAAATGTGAATTATTGTAACAATATAGAAGCCTATTTATGATGTATTCATGTCACAACTTAATTCATTATCCATCATTCTATTTTGACCTAACCAAGAGTATTTGAAATGTTTTAGGGAAGTTGAATTTCATATATGAAAAGGTGTGTGTGTGTATGCACAAATGTTAATACGATATGCAAAACAGATAGCAAATGACATTACTCATTCTGAAATCTTTTTTTTAAGATTTTGAAGTAATCTCTACCCTCAAAATGGGGCTCAAACCTACAACCCCAATAGCAAGATTTGTATGACTGAGCCAGCCGAGTGCCCCTGAATATTCTTTTATGAAAGTATTTTAGATATTACCCCAAATATGTTAAATTTTTTCTCAAAAATAATTCCCAACTCTATCCATGTATATATTTTTTATTTTAAAGTTTATTTATTGAGAGAGTGAGAGAGAGACAGAGACAGAGACAGAGACAGAGAATGAGTGGGGGAGGGGCAGAGAGAGAGAAAGAGAGAATCCCAAGCTGGCTCCTTGCTGTCAGTGCAGAACCTGACGGGGGGTTCAAACCCACAAACTGCGAGATCATGACCTGAGCTGAAATCAAGAGTGGGATGTTTAACTGACTGAGCCAGCCAGGTGCCCCAACTCTACCCATATTTTTATGGTACAAGAAGAGCAATGTAGAAAGATATAAAATATGCTACTGTAGGCTGTTAGTGACTGAATTATGTCCTCCCCAAATCCATATGCTGAAGTCCTAACCTCCAACGTGGTCTATATTTGGGAGATAAAGCCTTTAGAAAGATACTTAAGCTTAAAAGAGATCACAAGGGTGAGGCCTTAAACCCATAGGGCTGTTGTCCTTATTAGAAGCAGAAATGATACAAGAGCTCTCTCTCTCTCTTCCCAGCTTTCTCTCTCTCACCGCATAGGCATAGAGGAAAACACGTGATGACATACAGAGAAGACAATGGTCTATAAGCCAGGAAGAGATCTCACCAGAAAACAACCATGTTGACACCTTGATTTTGGTCTTCTTGACTCTAAAACTAGAAGAAAATCAATTTCTTTCCTATAAGGAACTCAGTCTGTGATATTATTTTATGGAAGCCTGGGCAGACTGATTCATAAGTCAATGCTATATCTTAAGAGCATCAGTAAATAAATCATCAACATTAAACTTATTGCCAAATGACTCCAATCAATGTAAAAGAAGTCTATAATATTTTCAAATATAAACTACAATAGTTCATGTAGCATTTCACTATAATACTTAAGCACTTTCTTGTTCATTTATATCCCTTGTATCCTTAAATCATTATATTTTTATAGGAGATTATATCTGAAACTAGACTTTGCTATTGATAATGATCAATTATTTGAAGTAAGAACTGGCCACAGTAACTGTCAGATGATTATCAAAATTCTGTAACTCAAGTAGATTTTCTTCCAGAAACAAGATGGACCATGTTGTGTGAGATACCAGGCCACCTATTAATTCTTGTATGTGTCCATATTATTTTAAGAGCATTATTTTAAATAATGAATGAGTTCTATTACTATTCATGGTGGGGGACTGATGCTTAACTATGTTCTGTGATAGCTGTATTAAAAATTAGAAGTATTAAGACAAATGAAGAGACGGATTTTAAAACACATTATGTAATCAATTTCACTCCCTGAGCTTTGTGAATGTTGTTAGTAAATAAACAGTATTTTAAAATAACCTTATTGGTCACTGAACATTTACCTTAAAATAGTAAGTTCTTCAAAATATCATATTGTGCTAAATGGATCATTTGCAAAAAAAAAAAAAAAAAGAATTAGACATGAAGCAGCTTCCGTAAAACACTTATTCCAAAGAAATTCTTAAAGCTGCATTAGGATGAATCCAGAGTAAAACTGGCCAGTCTTGTTGACCACTCAAGGCATTTGACATCCCATGGCACTCTTTGAAACAGCAGAGGTATTAACCCTGAAGTTCTGGCCTTACTCCAAATCTATTAATTAAATCCTCCCTACCTTATATTCCCCACGTATTTCCAATTAGGAAAATTATTCTTCATTTCTCTTTGATATTGCTATTGGGAAATGTTCTGGCACAAATCTCCTGTATCTGTTCTCCCTTGGAATTTAACTTCAACACAGCTTGAAATTTGGGATGAATGACATCTTTATATCGAAGGTGTTCTGCCCTCTAATAAACTGTGGCAACATGCCCCGCCCGACATTTCACAGAACATACTGCTCACATAAAACATGGCATCTTGCTTATTATATATACTTTTTAATTTCTTAATCATAAACCATCATAAGGCAAGAAAAGTAAATGGCAACTTCCAGGATATTTTAATGTACAGGGAGGAATTTCCTGACAAGAAAGCAGGAGTTATGCTAATCAAAACAGGGCTAGGAATTGCCAAGCTTTTTCTTTTTTTTTCACTTTTAAACCTCTACAGCTGGCTATGTGGGGGAAAGAACAGATGGGATGAATTATATATTTAAACAGCCTTTGACATCACGTCAAACACCTTGGCTTTTGCTCTGTAAATGGAACTTCGCTATTTTTCTACTTATGGCAGTCGTAACACTCCTTGTATTTTATTAAAGTGTTACAGACCAGACAAGCAATAAAACATATATTAAAGATTTTAAGTTGTGCATTATGATGACAAAGTGATATTTAAACATAAACAGAAGAGAATAGTAAAGCTAGCATACTAAACATTCTATCTTAAATTAATAAACGATTCATTTTTTATTCTCTGAAAAACGTGTTATCCCTTTGCACAAGTTAAAAATGATCCCTTTTCATCTTCTAACAGTAGGATTATTTCTAAGTCAATGTTTATCTCAGGAATTTATTCACTGTTGGAGATGTGAGCACGGTAGAGAAGCTTCTGCCAGAGAGAATCTTCCTGGATTTCTGACAGGCATAAGCGAGGGGGAAGTGGAGTTGGATTGTGTATTGTAAAGAATTTGAGACGGATTTATCCATTCATTCATTAATCCAACAAAGATCATTTGAGTACCAGCCATGTAATAGCTATGGATCTAGGAATAAAACAAAGTCCTTAAATCAAGATTCTTACACGTTACTGATAAAAAAGACAGTAAACACCTAAACAAATAAGTATTTAAGGTTAGGTTGTTATAAAGTCTGTGAAGAAAGGAGAAGAATAAAGAGACAGTTGAAGAAAACATATTTACTTAAGGTGGTCAGGGATGATCTATTTGAGAAGGTACTATTTGAACAGTAACATGTCAAATTTGAAGAGGGAGCAATGTAGAACATATGGAGAATCTTTTTTTCCAAACAGTGAAGCAGCAAGTGCAAAATACCTGAGAGAGAAGAATGCTTTCTGTGTTCAAGGAACTGTGTGGAGAGCACTGGGCCTGCATTAATGTGGGCAAGGAAAGGGAAGAAATGTCCTATAGGCCATTTTAAAGACATTCGTTTTTCTATGACTGTGTTCAACACAGATTACAGAGGCAAGATGGACGAGGAATTTAGTTACCAGGCTGTTGCATAATTGAGGTTTGAAATGATGGTGGTTTGGACCACAGTTAAGTGATGGCAATGGTAAGCAGTGGTCAGATTCTGGAGGTAATTTGAAAGTAAAAAACATAAGTGATCTGAGGGATCAAATGTGTACATAAGAGAACAAGTAGGGTGAATGTTCACTCTGAGAATTTTGTCCTTTGCAACTTAAAGGATAAAATTCTAATTTAATGAAATGGGTAAAAGAGGGTAGATAGTTTGAATACTCCTTCTCTCATATTCACGTCCACCTGCAATCTCAAAATGTGACCTTATTTGGAAATAGGGGCTTTGCAGATTTTTTTTTTAGTTTATTTATTTATTTATTTATTTATTTGGGTGGGGGGATGTGGAGGGGCAGAGAGAGAGGGAGAGAGAATTCCAAGAAGGCTCTGCGCTGTCAGCGCAGAGCTGGAGGTGGGGCTGGAAATCATGAACTGTGTGATCACGACCTGAGCCAAGACCAAGAGTCGGATGCTTAACTAACTGAGCCACCCAGGTGCCCCAAGATCTTTGCAGATTCTTAACATAAATGTTGAACGAGATAACCTCAGTTAGATGAGCCCTGAACCTAATGACAGTGTCCTCATAAGATATAAACTACAGAGACACACAGAGAAGCAGGAAATGTAAAGATGGAGGCAGAGATTGGAGTGATGTATCTAGAAACCAAGGGATACCAAAGACCGCTGGTGACCAACTGAAGTTAGGAGAAATATGCAAGGAGGGGATTCACCTTCAGAGTCTCTAGGGAAAAAAAAAAGAACAAAACGAAAAAAAAAAAAAAGAAAAGAAAAGAAAGGAAACCCTGGCAACACTTTGATTTCAGACTTCTTTCCTCCAGAACTGTGAGAAGATCAATTTCTATTGTTTTCAGCCACCAAGTCTGTGGTAATTTCTTATGGCAGTCCTAGGAAACACATTCAGGTGGGGAGGGAAATGAGGAGTTTGTGAGAAATTAGGAGTTTGGTTTTCTTGCATATAAATTTGAGATACTCATGACAGATAAGGAGAAATGTCAAATTGGCAAAGTTGGTCATAAGAGCATAGAGTTCAGAGGTGAAAGTAGGCCAATATAACTATTTGTGAGTCATTAGGGTATAGTTGATATTTACAGTTGTCAGTGAATAAAACCACCTGTGGAATGAGTGTAACTGAAGAAAATTGATAAAAATACTGAGTTGTTGGATATTCCAACATTTAGAATTTTAAGAACAAAGAAGTCAACAAAGGAGAGTGAGAAGGAATAAAAGGCAAGAGTTTGAAGAAGATTCTTTGTCAGATGATAATAGGTCAAGTAAGATGGATGATAGGATTGGATATTCAGTTCAGCAACAGCAGAGATCACCCTTGACCTTTTCAACAACTATTTTATTTTATTTTATTTTATTTTATTTTATTTTATTTTTTTTTTTTTAAACATTTAAAATTTTTTTTTCAACGTTTATTTATTTTTGGGACAGAGAGAGACAGAGCATGAACGGGGGAGGGACAGAGAGAGAGGGAGACACAGAATCGGAAACAGGCTCCAGGCTCCGAGCCATCAGCCCAGAGCCTGACGCGGGGCTCGAACTCCTGGACCGTGAGATCGTGACCTGGCTGAAGCCGGATGCTTAACCGACTGCGCCACCCAGGCGCCCCTCAACAACTATTTTAATGGAGTGCCAGCAGGCAAGACCCTAATTGGTTTTGGTTCCAAAGGAAATGACCAAGAGTGAATTCAAAGTTCAAGTTTTGAAGTTTGGCAAGTTGAAGGGTTTGAGCTGAAATCAAACAGAACAGAAAAATGCGACAGAAGCTTAAGGTGGATGTAGGTTTACATTTTTAAGGATTAGATATCCTAGCTCACAGTAATGCAAATAAATATTTGTTTAAAAATTGAAAACATGCTATTATGCACAGTGAACCATAGACTTATTGGGAAATTTAAATGTTAACATAATCGCAAAGAGAAAAATCTGTCTCACAACAGATTTGGCTATAAATAAATAACAGTATAACCGTGTATTTCAGCATTTTGCTCAGTTTCATAATAAGTAAATAAAAATTGTCCATAAAATAAAAATGAAAAATATGAGGGAAAATATTAAAATGTCTTCTAGTATGGCTTTAAAAAAAAGAAAAAAAGGTCAAATGTCCAAAATTTGCTATAGAACTATATGAGAGCTAATATTTTCAAGTCAATGGAGTATTTATTTTTGTATCGGTTTCATACAACATTGCTTTATTTTTTAATTTTACAGCAAGCATAAATTTATCATACAATATTTTCTTTAGATCATATTCACTCATTTACTATTTGATTTTATTCTTCATTAATTCTTTCTAGAAAGTGTAATTTTTCTTAGTTCAATTCATTTTACTTTGTAATGGGAGTAGAAATAGTCTTATATGTTGTTTTTTTATTCATGAAAAAATACTTTTCATAATTTTGGCCAATATCAGTTATACTTTATGTTGTGTTGTGATCAAAATAAGTATGTATGGAATGAAAAACAGGAGTAACATTGTTCCTTAGAAAGTACATAAGAAAATCATAGCCTACACTCAAGATATTTTTGGTACTACACTATTATTCAAGAGTACATCTGTATGTTTATTGTTAACCTATTGTTCCACGTCTTCGGTATTTTATGTAAAAGGTACTTTCTGTGCTTGTTTTGACAGATCAAAGACGAAGTAGAGTACAACAAGCAATGAGGTACAAGCAATAAATGTTGAATAAAAGTTGAGAGTTAAGGAGAAAAATGGACTTATATCATGTTGATTTTGGTAAGATAGACTTTGTTCAATTCGATAAAACAATAATGTGTAAGAACTTGAAACACTGGTATAACATGTACTGTTTTCTGCCAAATAATCGAATCTCTAATTTTAGAAAATGACTACTATAAGAGAAACAATAGTTTATATTACTTATGAAAAGCATAACTTCTTCCATTTTTAATTAAGTCTTTATCATTAAAATTCATTTGCTAATTTTTAGGTGGAGGAATTACATTGACTCTCATTCACTGCACTTAAGTAAAGGAACAAAACATAGCAATCCCCAACAGTGCAGAGACAAAATTTTGGTTGGCAAACGACCCTCTCTCTTAGTAATATGCCCTACATGTTTAATCAGCTAGACCTCCTCAAAGTCTGGTATTTGTCTCTGTAATCCTGGGTATCCTCATAGTATGCCTGATTTCCTCCTCCTTTGCCCTAGTCCGAAAGTACCTCCACGCAGAAAGTGGGGGTATTTTAGGACTCACCTTCTCTTCTTTCAGGGAGCATCATTCTGCATTGACTAGTGTCCCATTTTCTAAATAAATTTTATCTTACAAATATGGAAAATACTCAAATCAATAGAAATTCTACATTGATTAATCTTCATCTTTAGATCTGTATATACTCCCACCTTCTCTCTTCTCCATTATATCTGTATCAAGATCCATTTATCGTCTATATTAACAAAGGATCCTCCTTAAAATGAAAAAAGAATCTGTCTTAGATTCATTAATTATCATGCAATTTTCCTTCTGTATATTTTCAGATAGACCGTGTGTGTGTGTGTGTGTGTGTGTGTAGGAGTAACTCTATGCCCTTTAGTTTTAAATAATTTGCACATTTGTTTACTTATAATGGGCTTTTCCTACAAATGAGATATTTTACAGATAGTTTATATCAAAACCCAAAAAGGGAGAAAGGGAAAGAATAAGTAACAAAGAAAAGTGTTAATTTGACTAAGAAATGAGGATCAGAGAAAAATTGAACAAAAAAAACAAATTTAAATACAATTCCTGCACAAATAACATATGTTGTTCATGTTTCTTTCTCTGTATTGACTTTATAATACCTTTCTACCAAAAAGCCCTCCCTCTCCCTCACATCAGACTAAATCCTACAGTTCCTTTAGGGGACCATTATTTCTTTCTCTCTATGAGTAGTTCCTGAAATCATCAGTCATTGTGATCTCCTTTTTCTGGATGCTTATAGATCTTGAAGCTGTACCAATCAGTCTACCACCTGACTTCATGTTACCTTGTATTGTTTTTTAGTTCTTTGTATTGATTTCAAGTTGTTTCTTGAATGTCTGCTGTTAAATGTAAGTGCCTCAAGTGTCAGGTGCACAACAGGTGCTTAAAAATTCTCACTGATTCCAGAAGACTAAAACATCTAGAAAAATTAAAGAATGGTTTCAATCAACTGAGATTTTGGTGAACAGAATAAGAATCAATTTACTGTACTATAGTAACATTTTGAATCAAAATCAAACCCTCAGTATGCAACGTAGGTAAAAACCCTAGGAAAGCAAAATATTTTGCCTTTGGCTATATCTAACTGTTCCTCTCTTACTTATTCCTTCAGCTATACAGAATTCACAAAAGGCTGCCTTTTCCTGAAACGTCTCCCTATTACTGCCATTACCCCTTACTTTTCAAATCTTCAGACACTCAACTCCCTCACTAGAGACAGCCTATTTTAGTTTCAAAGAAGAAAATAAACAAATGAAGGGGTTAAATTAACTCAGATAATGTGAGTGATTGTTAGGTTGTGTTCATCTTAGCTGCGCATTTGCCATGGAAGTGACATTTGATGTAGTGTCACATCATAGTATAGCCACCTCAACTGCATGTGTTTTCTGAATGCACTGTGCTCTGTCCTCACTCAGGGTTTTTCTGCTTCCTGTTCTCAATGCCTGGAATGCTCTTTCCCTTCATCCCTTTCATAAATGTTTTTTGATTAAATGGATACATCTCTCTTGTTTTGTATGTATGTATGTATATACATATACATATGATATAGATATAGATAAGATATAGATATAGATGATGTAAATATATAAATAGATATAGAAATGATAATTGGAAGGTTTAAATCTGGTGCGATTTAAGGTCCCTTTTAATTCTAAAATTCTGTAATAGAGTAATTACATTGTGTGACTGCTTGCTGTATTCCAGGGAATCTAAGTACTTATTATAGGCAAGTGTTACTACATCTATAGGATGAGGAATTTGAAATTCAGAAAAGGAAAATAATCGTGTAATTTCAAATAGCCTGCACATCATTCAAATGTTTCATCCAATCTAATACACAAACCCACATTTCCTCAGTTTGACTGCAGGACTGTGTGTGTGTGTGTGTGTGTGTGTGTGCGCACATGTTTTAGGAAAAAAAAAAAACAGCCTGGACTGTAACTAGGGTGGCATAAATATTCAAGTGGAAAACTATATTTTCAAGGTGCTTCTTCTACTAGGACTAGAGAGGAAGAAAGGATAACTGAAAATTTTAAGACATTTCCAGTCACTGTGAATTCCTTTTTTTATAGGATAGAGATCTGAGTTATGGCCTTATTTTATGCGCGTTTGGTTGTTTTGCATAGCTGTGAAAATTAAAACAGGATTAAATAATGTAAGGATAGAAAAAACCCAGGAAGTGAAGTCAAAATGGGATTCGTTTATTCTGCACAATACTAAAGATGGTAATATAAAAAAACTGAATCTTCGGGGAGCCTGAGGTTAGTGAGGAGAATGAGCAAAGTCTTATGTAAGTAAAGACACAAAACAACAAGTTTAGAGTTGAAGCTTGTGATTAGATCCAGTGGAAATGCAAGTAAAAGAATTCCAAGAACAGAGAGATATATATGCTATTCCTAATGTAGTATGTATCATTTTGGGTTTAGGTCATAAAAAACCCATGTAGTGAGGGAAGCATATCACATGCACAAATGTCTTGTGGGAACCCCTTCAGAGAGTCAAAGAAAAGTGGCTGGTTTCCATATCTCAGGCCATGGCAGAGGAGAAGAAAAAAAATTACAATAAGAATAAAGTTGAAACAGAAACAGAGATTGCAAAAACAGATTTTTTTTTTCATAGGTTATAAGGATAATTGAATTGGAGCTGTCCAAGCAAAACTGTCTCAGAAGATGGGAGAGGATATAAGAAAGTTGAGGGAGCATAGCCAATATTTGTATTCTGAAATAACCATTCATGCAGATGTAACTTCTTGACTGCTGTATATTTGTATAGCTGAAAGATTCTTCTCTTTGTTTGATCCCTACCATTTCTTATTGGGATTAACTTAAATAGATATATTTAATTTTATAAATATATAATGTATAACTTATCTACTTCTTTATCCCAGAAATATATATTTATTTATACCATATTATATATATAATAAATACTATGCATTATATACCATATATGTATATATATGTACACACATATCTCAGTGGGCAGAAAAATCGAGCAAATTTTTTCATATTTCAGTTAAGATTTATCTTGGGGAATGCCTGGGTGGCACAGTTGGTTAAGTATCCAACTCTTGGTTTTGGCTTAGGTCATGATCTCTTGGTTTGTGGGTTTGAACCCTGTGTCTGTCTCTGTACTTACAGTATGGAACATGCTTGGGATTCTCTCTCCCTCTCTCTCTACCCCTGCCCCATTCAGATGCCCCCCCCCTCAAAAATGAATAAACAAACTAAAAAAAAAAAAGATTTATTTTGGAAGCTAGCCAAGAATTCATGTTCCAAGGCCGCTGATTAAATTCCAATTAAATAGGTCTGGTCTGACATTAGGTTCAGGAATCTGTGGTATAGGAACAAAGTCAGGTTTCAAGAAACATTAGAAAATAACACCTCTTTACAATAAGTAGAGACAAAGGTCCAACTAGAGTTAGACTTGCGTGGTTATTTTTCATAATGGTTTTTTAAATTATTATTTTTAATTTATTAAATCTGCTCCTTCTCCATTATGTAATTGTGTAATTAAGAAATAAGCGTAATGACTCATGCTTTTCAATTTGGGGGGCTGTGGAGAGTTAAAGCAATTTTGATTCTGAGACTTAGATTATTTATGTGACTTAGAATACTAATTTTCTGGCAATTAATTATACTCACAGAGACTGAGTTTAAAAATGTTTCTGAGTGTAGCATGTTATATTATTACTAGTATATTAAAATGTTTATCATTTATTTGTTCACATTGTGCTAATCACTATGTTAGAAACTTTAAATGTCATTTTTAATCTTTTCCATTAATATTTTCCAGGAATCAGAATTCTGGCTCCAAATTCATGCTTGTCCTTTTTACACAGTTTTCTTAAATTATTTTTTAGCTATCCATCAACCATTTATATGATATGTCCCCTTATTTACTGGTTTGCTTATATAATTATCTGATACGAAAGAATCTAATCGGCACAAAAAAAGGTGGTAAATGCCAACAAAATTTATTTGTAAATAAATATGTTAAATTGATTTTTTTTAATGTTCAAAGCTCATTCTGTGAAAATAAACTGAATTATTTTGTGTAACATTTGTAATTCACTACTTGGAATCACTTGACAAAATACTTTAATTTCCCCATTCACTTGTTGTTTTTAAAGACTTCTGGTTTTTTTGTTTTGTTTTGTTTTTGAGAGAGAGAGAGAGAGAGAGAGAGCGAGCATGCACGCACATGCAAGCAGGGGAGGTACAGATGGAGGGAAAGAGAGAGAATCCCAAGCAGGCTCAATGCTGTGGAGCTCAGTCTCAGGAACCATGAGATCATGACCTGAGACTAAATCAAGAGTCCAATGCTTAACCACCTAAGCCCCCCAGGTGCCCCTTTCCTGATCCACTTATAAATAAGGTTTCTATTCACTAATTATAAATAAATCTAAGTCCCCAAGCTATATAAGAGTTGAATGCCATTCTCCAGTGTTTCCAAAAAGCTTTACTATGAAAGAAAGGCTATAAAGTACCAACTGTTACAAGTATTATCTAAATCAACCAACATCATTTGCTTCAAAATCTTCAAATGTTAACAATGTGCATTTTTACTTAATTTGAAAACATTTGTATACATCTCCGTTTATCCTGTCTGCGTGCAGCACTTGTCTGGGTCTCCGCACAATTATAAGCTGTGGCATATGTGCTGTGTCCTCCAGCCTTCTATTAATTTGTAGAAAGAGACATCTTAATTCAGTAGGATACACTGTATGGTCTGTGGCCAATTATAAAAAGATGTCCCTAATATTGGTTTGAGTGTTGAAATAATACGGCATATATCTATTCTGTTCCATTCTCCACGGTTAAATGTAAGAACAGTTTTACTGTACGGACCCCTGGAGGTATGAAAACAGCTTCATGTCTATGGAATAGCCGGGCATATTGAGTCAATAATCTTCACCTTCTATTATTTGAGCAAGTTGTTATAAAAAATGTTTGACAGTAAGATGAGACTAAATGCTATAAATTTATTACAATATAGGGTTATTAGGAATTGGCATCATGGCCTTATAAGCAGCACCATATTCAGTTTCATCCATAAAGGAAAACAAGGGAAGATCCTAAAACAGTGAGAAAAAGGTAAATGTATGGTAGAGGTGGAGTGGGCTGAGGGACTGAGGTGGGAAATCAGCAGCACTGTTTCACAAGGTAGTTTGAAAAGTGACCTAGTAATCCACTTGAGGAATTTAAAGCTAGATGTGGGACTCACTCGAGAATCTCCAAAGTATACTAAATACTTGTACTTAGATGATGGTACTTAAAATGCAACATTTTATTTATAGAATTTATTGAAGGGGTGCCTGGGTGGCTCAGTCGGTTAAATGTCCGATTTCGGCTCAGGTCATGATCTCACAGTTCGTGAGCTCGAGCCCCGCATGGATCTCTGTGCTGACAGTTCAGAGCCTGGAGCCTGCTTCGGATTCTGTGTCTCCTTCTATCTCTGCCCCTCCCCCACTTGTGCTCTGTCTCTCTCTCTGTCTCTCAAAAATAAAAAAAAAAGTAAAAAAATTAGAATTTATTGAAGACAAGGGTATTTTTATTCAAAATTTGGATGAAATCTAAGTTTGAGCATTTCTGTAATAGCTTACTCCTATATATATGCTTTAATATTTTCTAAAATAAATTCTCCCTGCATTTAAAATAATAGGTAGGTTTATGTTTTTGTTTGTAATACAAATTGATCTCCAATAGTTTAGGGAAAACAGATACCCAAGCATAAAGTGGAAAAGTTTGTTCATGAGTTTCAGAACTTCTGCTTAAAGCTCTCCTCCCTTTTGTGAATGACGTGCTTATAAGTGTTACTATAAAATAGGAGTATTAGTGTCACTCAGAATTGAGAGCTGAGGTGACATGAAGTTATGGAGATAGTTCGCACAATACTTGCTACAGTCACAGTCAAAAAGACTTAATGAGACTGCCTGAAAATAGTTTAAAGATTAGAAAACTCAGATTTGCAGTAAGCTCTGATGTTGAATCCATCTATGGCTGAAATAAAATGGGTCTGGGTCACTGAAATCAAATTTATAAGTAAAAAAAAAAAAAATGAAAGGGTACATACATGGGAAACATTCACATTAGTAGCTCAGACTTGAATGCTCTAGTCAAGAGGTTATAATTTACACAGGCTTTGCACTTCCTATATGAAGTTGTTTCCCCTCTAAAATATTGTTGTCCTGAGGTTCAGGAACATTTTCTAGTGCCAGAGTTCATGGGAAGCTTTTGGCAGTCCCTCTTTCACTCATGGAGTCATTTAGAATGTGTCTATTCTCTTCTGATATTTAAGAGGAGAAACATATACAGATGCTCCCTGTGTCAGAAATAAACTTAACAGGACAGCTGAAATCAGACCCAGACTTCTCTTGTAATGCAAAGCGTCCAACAGCCTTCACATGTAGTAATACAATCACAAATTATGATAAACTCATCTATTTACAGTGAGATATTTTAGAGCAAAAGAAGAATGGTCAGCTGGAAAAAAACAAAAAACAAAAAACAAAACAAAACCTCTTTTGAAGTTACTGTCTTAATTTATTCTTTTCTATCAATCCAATTTCCTATTTGTCCTCGAAGGTATTATCTCTCTTTCAGAAAAAGGCATTTTCCTTCTCTTACTTTAATCTGACTTTTAATACATTTGAAAGCAATTTGGCTTGGGAAGGAATATATGTATGTGCATAGACAGACAGAGACAGAGAAAGGGAGAGACTTTAGAGATGCTAAGAGCTCAAAAGAATCCTGAAACTTCTAGCTAGTAACTGCAGCAACAACTTTGTTACTCTCTAAAGTCACGATATTGGTCGTGGTATACAGTTAGCTTTCTGGAAACAAGACAAAATAAAAAGAAAAGAGACTTTAAATTATTTTAAAATGCTATTATGTGCATAACCATGTCTAAAAATATTTATGTACAAAAGTTGGAACACAATATGCTTATATATGGAATGCATTTTCATTTTACAAATGGATTCTTCAAGCAGTAAAGGCCTTCTCAGTATGGTTCCTCTGAATAGATTTCCTAGTTCATTTAAAACATCCTTTAAATATATGTATACATGTATACATTGGTAGATGTATATACATAGTGATGTAAAAAAAAATACACTTAAAGGATATTTTCAGTGAGCTGGGAAAAAATCTAGACCTTGTGACATATACATGTATCAATATTTGCTATTTTATAATCACATCCAATCATCAGTGCTGGTTCTCATGATAGACAAAGAGGATAAAGAGTTGAACAAAACAATAGCCCTTTTCTTGATTGGTTTACAGTCTGATGCAAGAAAGAATCATATATCCATATCATTTCAATACAATACACTGCAAATATGCATCCATGAGCGCCTGGGTGGCTCAGTCGGTTGGGCAACCGACTTCAGCTCAGGTCACGAGCTCGCGGTCCATGAGTTTGAGCCCCGCATCGGGCTCTGTGCTGACTGCTTGGAGCCTGGAGCCTGCTTCGGATTCTGTGTCTCCCTCTCTCTCTGGCCCTTCCTCTCTTGAGGTCTGTCTGTCTGTCTCTCTCTCTCTCTCAAAAATAAACATTAAAAAAATTTTAACTTACTGAGTTTCTATAGGAGGTAGAGTATATGACTAACTGTTTTACATTGGAAATGTTGTTACAAATGAATATTATAACCTATAACAATTTTTCTTTATGTTTTACACTGTATTATGCTGACTCTACTTTGCCATAGGCTAGTTCAAGATGTTAGTTGTTCTTTGTATTAGAATAATTTGAAATAATATTACAGGGAAATGGAAATCATGAGAGAAAACTAGGTAATGAGATTAATTTGTCACTCTGTGTGCTTGGGGTCATGGACCAGGGCTTTGGCTGTGCATCCATTGGATATAGAAAGTGTCAAAAAGTTCTTACTCTGAGATAAGGATGAGAACACTCATATTCACTACAAAATTCATGCTTTCAAGCCTATCAGAGAGCTACGCATTCCAAACAAATGAAGTTATCCTAGGAGAAAAGAGCCCTTGGGTCCTTTAACCCCAGGTAGAGCAGCAGGAGAAAGAGAAGGATGATGTAGACAGAGACAAGAAAATAACACATTTCCCATTTATTTTTTATTTAAAAAAATGATGTTTATTTTTGAGAGAGGGGAAGAGAGAGACAGACAGAGCATAAGTGGGGGAGGACAGCGAGAGAGAGAGAGAGAGAGAGAGAGAGAGAGAGAGAGAATGAATCCAAAGTAGGTTCCAGGCTCTGGGCTTTCTGCATAGAGCCCGACATGGGGCTTGAAGCCACAAACCATTGAGATCATGACCTGAGCAGAAGTCAGATGCTTTTCTGACCGAGCCACCCAGGAACCCCCATATTTCCAAATTTTTAAAGGCATGTGTGTGCTGGCATGAAGGTCTGTAATATCTCAGAGCCCGGACACGGAGTCAATATCCACCCATGGATTCTTTCCCATGGGATATTGTGTGTGTGAACACCTACGGTCACAAGATCTGGGCAGGAGAACTGAATGAATGCCTGTGGGCTGTCCAGAACATCCTGATGTAAGACAGTGACCACCTGCAGCCAGTGGAGGGCAGGAAAAAAGAACTTACAGTCTGCTCCAAAGTGTAGCCAAAGGACAGAAAAACAAAGAAACCCCACAGGCATTCAAGGGCTCTCAATGAGCTGGAGGCAACAATCTGGGGAAGAGGAGAGTGGAGGGAGATGCAGGGTCCGTCCACGAGCATGAGTCAGAGACTGCCTATGGCTGGGACTGCAGACAGCTTGCAGGGACATCCCTCACCCTCAGACCGAGGCACAAGTGCTGAAGCCGACTAAAATCTGGGGGCAGGATGGGAAAACTGAAAGAAAACCTCTTAGAAGTAACTTCCAGTAATAAGAAGAGTCATAAAAGCAGAGAAGCCCTTCCAGAGGCATGGGTGTGTAGGTAAAGGTTGAAAGCAGGGCAGGAGAATGAGAATATTTTGCTCGAGGATAACAATCCCTGAGGGAGGGGATAGAGAAAGATTATCCTCATAAGATGCTATATGAGAATCTAAATAGCTGCCTTTTAGAAAAGGCATATATTTTACTTTTATATTAAGGGGCTATTAGTAAAATATCTAACATTCTAAGTTGCAAAAAGCAAACAGACACCTGCAATGTACATCAACATAGATATGTTTTATTGCATTGATGCTATGAAGTAGTGTGTGCTTTTAAAAAGGAATTAAGAAACTCTATGTAAGTTTGACCTGGAAAGTCTCCCACGATATATAAATGCCGTAGCTATGGCTTATTGTGCACAGTTCCTACCAATTCTGCATTCAGTGACATTACCTTAGAAGCTTGAAGTCACCTGTTGTAGAAAATCAGCAAACACTGCAATTAACTACCACACAGCCCCACCAGTCAATGGTTATTATAGTATATTATATATGAAACAAGATTACATTTGTGTTTAAAACTACCAGACTTCTTATATTTTTCTATTTACTTTAACAACAAAAGGACTGAAGGAGGCAAGACAAGAGCATTACTAGTGACAATATCACATGTGGTTTTGGAAAACACTGGACAAATATTTTTTGGATAAATTAATTGGATGGACAATTCAGTCTTGTTTAATTTATAAGACTGAGCTCAGGGGTGCCTGGGTGATTCAGTTGGTTAAGCATCCAACTTCCGCTCAGCTCATGATCTCACAGCGTGTGGGTTTGAGCCCCACATTGGGCTCTGTGCTGACAGCTCAGAGCCTGGAGCCTGCTTCAGATTCTGTGTCTCCCTCTCTCTCTGCCCCTCCCCTGTTTGCACTCTATCTCACTCTCTCTCAAATATAAATAAACATTAAAAAAAAAAAAAAAAAGAGTGGCACTTGGGTGACTCAGTTATTATGCGTCCAACTTTGACTCAGGTCATGATTCCAAGGTCCATAACTTCAAGCCCCACTTTGGGCTCTGTGCTGACAGGTCAAAGCCTGGATCCTGCTTTGAGTTCTGTATCTCCCTCTCTCTGCCCCTCCCCTGCTAGTTCTCTGTCTCTGTCTCTCTTTCCCAAAAATAAACGTTAAAAAATTAAAAAAAAAGAATTATCCTTATAAAAATAAATTTTAAAAAAGTGTATTGGCCATATGTATCTCTTCCAATGTAAAATGCCTTTCTGAATTTTTCCCATTTTAATTTTTGTCTTAATGATCTGTAGGAGTTCTTTTATATTTTATACTAAAACTTTGTCAGCTCCATTGTAACTTTCATGTCTAATTTGCAAGTCATATTTACATTTTTATTTTTACTGTTATTCCCAATATCTTCTGTTTAAATAGAGCTTTTAATTTTAATGTAGCAAAATTTATCCATACTCTGAGGTAGGGCCAGCATTTTTTATCTCATGTAGGAAATCCTTTCCTGCCACAATGTTTAAAAGCCATTTTCATGGGTTCTCTATTTTCTTCTAAAACTTTGAAAGTTTGTTTTTTTCATATTTAAGTTCTGTATATATGGGCTATAATAGGGAATTATAGTAGGAAATATACATAGTAGGGAAGAATTGCCTAGCATTATTTGGTAAATAATCTTTACTTTGCCTGCCAATTTGGATTAATCAAATAATCCCATGTAATCATATCCTAATTTTGTGTTTTCTATTCATCCAATTGACTAATTTGTTCATCTCAGGTTCAGTGCCATAATCTCATTTATCATAAATTTATTTAAAACTCCTCAAATTGTTTTTAAGAAGTTTTTTGGCTGTTTTTGAAACTGCTTTTCCATGTAAGTTTGAAAACAAATTTGTCCAAGTTTCATAAGAAAAAACCTTGTTTGATCATCATTAAAATTTCATTGAATTGGGTGAAGGCGAATGGAAGACACAGGCTTCTAATTATGGATGGAATAAATAATTCACAAAAATAAGAGGCAGAACATAAGAAATACAGTAAAAATATATTGTAATAGTGATCTCTCAACCTTACTCAAATTTTTTAAAAGTGTATTGAATCTTTTGCGCAATCTGAAGAGAATTGACCTATATGCAACGTTAAATCTTCTTTCCCATGAATATGGGGAATTTTAGAATTAATAAATTTATAAATTTAGACCGATAGCGTTATTTCTCCCTCTATGATGCTGTGCTTTTGATTTATTTATTTATTTATTTATTTTTTTTTTCAACGTTTATTTATTTATTTTTTGGGACAGAGAGAGACAGAGCATGAACGTGGGAGGGGCAGAGAGAGAGGGAGACACAGAATCGGAAACAGGCTCCAGGCTCTGAGCCATCAGCCCAGAGCCTGACGCGGGGCTCGAACTCACGGACCGCGAGATCGTGACCTGGCTGAAATCGGACGCTTAACCGACTGCGCCACCCAGGCGCCCCTATTTTTGTACTCATATACCTTTGTCTAGGACTCGAGTACAATGTAGAATAGCACCAGCAATGTTACTGGTGTCATATTCTTTGTTTGAAACTGAATTCTTCTGGTGACTCTCAATTAATAGCGATATTTGCTATTAGCGTTTAGTCGATATTATTTATCACACATGCTAAAGGTTTACTTTATTTCATGAAGTGTGTTGAATTTTGACAACATAATTCACTGTGTCTATGAAATGATCAGGTATTTTCTCTAACCTGCTAATGTGTTGAGTGGTATGTGTAAATTTCTACTGTTATAGCACTTGTGAATTTCTTTCATATCCTCAATTTAGTCATTTTATATTCAACATTTAAAAATATTTAAAATTTTATTTTGAAAATATTGCTGGATTCTGGTTATTAATATTTTTTAAATTTTTTTAACGTTTATTTATTTTTGAGACAGAGAGAGACAGAGCGTGAACAGGGGAGGGGCAGAAAGAGAGGGAGACAGAGAATCTGAAACAGGCTCGAGGCTCTGAGCTGTCAGCACAGAGCCCAACGCGGGGCTCAAACTCACGGACCTTGTGATCATGACCTGAGCCGAAGTCAGACGCTTAACCACCGAGCCACCCAGGTGCCCCAGGTTATTAATATTTTTAAGGATCATGGAGTTTGCATGGATTATTATGACTGAGGGAGAGTTCAACTTTTCCTTCAACAAAATTGGACAACGTTTTACTAAGTTCTATTTTTTTTTATGTATTTAAAATTACTTCATTCAATGAGTTTGATAATTACTCACCCTCTTCATCAGTTGCCTAGAAGAGTTGATATAACAATAGAATCAGCCATTCCTTGAAATTTTGGTAGAATGTGCCTATCTATCAGTATCTAGTATTTATTTATTAGAATCTCTTAACTATTGCTTCAATTTCTTTAATTTCTTTCTTCTTGAGTCAATTTAACATTTTATTAGTCCAGACATTGAATATTTCGTCTACGCTTTCATGTGTAGTGGTGTAAAATTTTCCATGGAATTCTTTTATCATTTCACTTTTTGTAAATGTTTTCATTTGTATTTATTTTTACCTTTTCTCATTTGTCATAATCACTCTTGTTAGGAATTTATTATTTTATTAACTCTTTCAGATAAGCAACCTTTGATTCTGTTTATCCTCTCTATTGTATTTTTTTTTCTCAGTTCCACTGATTTTTGTCCTGACTCATGACAGTTAGCCATTTATTTCCTCTCAGCCACCAATCTACTCTTCGTTGCCCTGGTTATGACACTGGACTACCTCTCTGTTTTCCCAACAGGCTCAGTGTTAAGTCCTGTAAGCAGTGGATACAAGAGGGACACTTCAGACTAAAGGGAACCCTCCCACAGATTCTCTGTGCTTTTCTTTCTTCTAGCTTCTAGAGGATGCGTGGTTGGTATGCAGGACACCTAGTGGATCTCATACTTAGCAGTACCCCCATGGGTGGCTTCCCTGCAAGTTCTATAGGTGTCCTGACTGGATTTCCAGTGAATTCAGTAGCACTACCCCTACAGGTCCCATCCTACTTGTTGTCTTATACTGGTGGATTTCCAACAGCTTCAAAAGCTTCCCTACACTTCCAGCTTCCTGATGGGTTTCACTGATACCCAGTTGGAAGGCCCAGCCTTGGCACCTTGACTATAGGCATAAGTCCATAGCCAGTAGGGTCAACTGTCAAACTTCTCTACCATTCAGATAAGGCTTCAGTCACACCCTCTCCAACAAATTCTGAATTCTAGCCTTGTGGAGGACCCACTTTCAAGAATGTTCTTTCTGTGGGTTCACTCCCACTGTTCTAGAGTATTCTCATTGTTCTCTTTTTACTTCCTAAGAGTATCTAATTTCTTATAAATACTTAATAACTCATAATATAGCTTATAATACTCGCTGTGTGATTTCAGTCTCCTAATAATTATCTTTATTATCTACCTATTGCTTTGTTTTTTTTTTTCTATTTAAATGAGTTTGTTTTCATTCAGACATTGTGTTTCATTTACAGTACTTTTCTATCCATGTTTCTGTATTTCTACATCATTATTCTCTGTTGTCTCCATAAAGTCAAGAATTAAAAAAATATATATATGTCTTTAATTGTTTTCTTGATTAAAATATTCATGTATTTGAAAATGCAAAAGCACAAAAGCACATAAAGAAATGACTTAAACATGACTGTTTAAAAACCATTACATACGCACACATACACAAAATTATTACATCTACAAGATAACTGCTTGCATATCATATAACTTTAATTTCCAAACATAGATATCTGGCCAGGCTTGTCTTGACATCAGGAAAATGTTTTACTAGTAGAGCTAATCATATTTTAAGGCCTGATTTTTTTCCCAGATAGACAGTAAATAAGATAATATAGTAGGACTAGATGTAGTTCTACTATAAATGTATCCTCATCTGAAAGTAACTTTAAGATACATGTTTTTTATTAAGCTGGGATCCCTGTTTTTCAGTCTGAAGCAAACTGCTTCCATCTTAGCCTTACTCACTATAATGACTCCAATACAACTGTTAGCCTAAGGAGACTTAGGGGAAAACATTCATTAAATGCTCTATTTTTGCCAACAAATGTGCTTACTTCCTTATGAAGCGTCTCTCCTTTTAAAATTTCTTTTCGCTCACTGATCAACTCAAGGATATCCTGGTCTAGAGCAGCTAGTCACAGTGTGTTTATAGGTGTTGTTGACAAGAGAAAATGCACCGCATGCACTAGGACAAAAGCAGAGTTGTTACAGAGAAAGAGGAGGATATGCAATGAATTTCAGTAGGAAGGAATTTGAGTCAACAGTTCTCTACTTCAGTTTTTCTCTTTTCTCTTTGGGTTTTTATAATTACTTTTTTAACCTCTAAATTTGGATATTTAGCACATTAATTTTTAACATGTTGTCCTTTGTACTCATTTAACATCGTAACAGTCCTTCTAAGTACCAGTTTACAACTTCTCAAATATTTTGAAAACAAATGTGTGCATATCTCATGTAAACACATAAACTGGACAATTTCAGCTACTGACAAGGGCTAAGATAAAAGTAAAATTATGTAATACATAGGACAGTTATGGAGAGGGCATTTTTCTTAGCTTGGGTGGTCAAGGACAGTGCCTCTTACATGCTGACATTTGAACTAGTCCAGGATATATTGAATTTTGACTCCAGTGTTAGTGGAAGAAGGCTGAACACGTTTGGTGTGAGGCTCTGTTTAATCTGCTGAAACTCAGATCTTTGAACACATCTTTCCTCTTCTTGGAAAACCATCATCCTCGCTGCTCAATTGCCTAGTTTTCTGTTGCTCAGCTACTCTCCCTCCTAGGATATAGCCATTTGGTTATTTTCTCTGTGATTCAACTGCCACATTCATGGCCATACCTGGAGAAGAGAAAAGTCTCTTTGTTCTGCATCTGTCCGAGTGGAATAGACATGATGTGTACAAATAAGTAAAATGATAAGTAAAAAGGTAATATCTCAACAAATTCTTACAGAGTCTCCTGTTAGCAATTGGTATCTATCACCCATCTCTGGTGACCCTGGGATTAATGCCTTTTTAAAAATCTTCCATCCATGTTTGTGCACATTTTAGTCTCTGATTTCTTCTTAAATATAATCTCTTCTGACTGCCATCTTTCATGGGATCACCATAGTTTTTAATCAAGCAGGGAGGGATTTTTTTTTTTAATCCATTCTGCATTTTTGGGTCTTTAAAATGGAAGCTGTGAGGGAGCAGCCACATGTATTTAGTGTGTCCTCTTCATTTGTTCTTTGTTAAATATCTTAGCCCTTAAAAACAATATCATTTCGGGGCACCTGGGTGGCTCAGTCGGCTCTCTCTGACTCTTGATTTCGGCTCAGGTCATGATCTCAAAGTTCATAATATCAAGCCTTGTGTCAGGCTCTGCACTGATAATGCGGAAGTTGCCTGGGATTCTCTCTCTACTTGCCTCTCTGCCCCTTCCTCGCTCATGCCCTTTCTCTCTCTTGCTTGCTCTCCTTTCCCTCAAAATAAATAAGCACTGAATGATAATAATAATAATAATAATAATAATAATTTTAATATACTTTCTGGTCAAGAGAAGACCCCGATAGAGAATAGACTCTAAATCAGCCTTATTTTACTTTGAATCACATTGTCAAGTTTATTCAGGTTTTTGTGTTTTTAATAACCTCAATAGACTCTTCACTGATCTCACGACTCTTTCCTTCTGTAATATCTTGGAATCAACAATTGTCCTTCTTGGATTTAGTACATTGTTCCTTCTCCACAACTGTTATTATACTGGCCTTTACCCTGTTACTTCTATCTGGTTTCTTCTATTTGTAAAGGACACCGAATTCTAATCATCTCATCCAAGGTGAAAACTGGCCTCACTAATGTGGTACGATCTACAAACAGAATTTTTATACTTTCCATTCCATCATTTTGGACAGTGATGAAGCATAAAACCCCGAGTTAAAGATGAATCCTGTAGGACACCAGTTGTTATATCCCCTGTCTCCAGTCCGACCCCTGTTTATTGCTTTCTGATTACAATTTAGTCAGTTGCCTGCTGACATAATAGCTATATAATCTAAACTATATTTTCCAAGTACATTGATAAGGATATTAAGCTCAATATACTATGCACTAAGGACTCAAAACCTTGCTAATGCTACATTAATGTTAGTACATCACAGTGGTATTTATGAATAACCCAAATCCCTTGGAGTTATACTTGGCAGTAACTCAAGGTATAATGGTAAGGAAGTTACCAACCATCTGTCAGTACAGCTGGGTGAGGGTAACAAGTTCATATCAATGGGAAAACAAATTTAAAGCAATGGGTGATCATTGGTGACATTTCAAGAAAGGGTCTGGATTTAATGTACCATTTTTAGGAATCTAAACACTTGCTCTGCAATACTCAAAAATATCCATTTTTCTCTATTGCCAGTTAATGATCTCACTGAATAATACCAGATTATTACTATTGTGACAAATGTTTTGCTGTCCTTACCTTTCCAAGGCAGAAAAAGCAGTCTTAACATTAAGTAGTCATTCTGATTATCTCATAAGTATCAATAAGTAAAGACTTTTCTCATCTGTGTACACAGAGTGATATTTGAATATCTAGGGTAAAAGTACCTTCCTAAGTTATCATTTCCTGAGTAAATGAGTTGGTAATGATGAGAATGATTGGTAGGCAAAGAGTTAAGAAATGAGCTGTAAAATTCCCAAATACTTACTAGTAGATCTTCCATACTTCTAAACCACTCACAAAATTAAATACTTTGCAATCTGTCATTAGTCTACATATGTTAGAATCATCAGGATTCCTACCTGTATCAGAGTACATTGCAGGGAATAGAAAATACTAGTAGGAAAAGATGTAATGAAGGTAATTTGTACCTTACAAATCATCAGAAGGACTACAGTAAGCGATCACCGAATATCAATTTCTACAAATCATCAGAAGGACTATAGTAAGCGATCACTGAATATTAATTTCAAGATCACACCATCATGACTGTGAATTAAGATCACAAATCTGCTTCTGTTCTCTCTTGCACGAAAAATGTCTTTCACTTCCATATAGCTGGTCTGCCAACCGGGGAGCTTGAATATTTGTTGTCTTAGAAGTGCTCTAGTAGTGTGCCTTAGGTATGTAAGTTTGGGAAAGAAACTTAGCAAAAAAAATGCTGCTCTCATTTGCAAAAATGGTTAACATTTGGAGTTGTCAGTGAGTACTCGATATATATTTTGTGACAAGTTTAAGTTGAAAAATATTAGTGAAATTGGATGGCATATTTACTTATGAAGGATGCTAATACTGTTCTAGGCTCATTTTAAAACAGTTGTGATAAAGCATACATTTTAAGCACAGCAAAACCTTGGTTTGCAAGTATAATTTGTTCCAGAAACATGCTTGCAATCCAAGCACTTGTATATCAAAGTGAATTTCCCCATGAGAAATAATGGAAACTCAGATGATTCGTTCCACATCCCAAAAATATTCAAAAAATGATTATAATACAAAATACAAAGAAAATAGAAAATAGAAAGAAAAATAAACAAATTAACCTGCATTTACCTTTGAAAACCTTCAAGGCTGGTGTGAGGGACATGACAGAGGAAGGTTATTGTGTAGGACGACTTTCACTATCACTAATGGTTACAGTACAATACTGTACTGTATTGTATTGTAACTGACTACAGTACAGTATTAATAAAACTCTTGTCATATACTGTATTTAATGTAACTTGCAATAAGACAGCAGAGGAAAGGGTCTAATTCTGCAGGCAGCCTGACCCAGAATGAAGCAAAGCACTCCTGAGCTTGCATGGAAAAACAAAAGACTGTCCATAGGTGCTATAAAGTGACAAAAAATACACCAGCGCCAGTTGCGGGCACCTTCCAATGTTATGAAAAATCAGACTTTTGCCAAACACCATGGCCTGAAACCAAGCATCCAAACATGGGAGTTTATCACCCACAATCCTTAAGAGAGACAGAGAGAGACAGAGAAAGACAGAGAGAGAGAGAGAGCAAGAAGAACCATTGGCTCAGTTGTGATCATGTGAAGTCTGGCATCATGTACAACTTGTATTGCAAGACATTGCTTGTTTATCAAGTTAAAATTTATTAGAAACGTTTACTCATCTTGCAGAACACATGCAGAATAAGTTACTCGCAATCCAATGTTTCACTGTACATGTTAAGGGAAGAAGATAACTATTAAACTTATTTTGATATTTTATTTGTTTGCTATATATTTTCGTAGAATGTGCTTATGAGAGAAGCACACATTTATTTTTGTAAGAAAGCATCTTTTAAAATCTCCTTTTGATTTTAATTGTAACACTGATGTGAAGTTAAACAGAACCATCAAAATAAAATTTACTAACAACGTTTCTTTGACAGTCATAAAATCCTTTGATACATGCTGAGAGCATCGTGAAAATGGAATCTTTTTGAAAGCAAGAGTACTAAAAGGTAAGAGGAAGATTAACTTATTACAAGAAGCTAGACATGAAGACAATGAAGAGACAGAGTTGAAGTATGATTTCAGCATCTCTCATTCTCTATGCAACTGATTAACATTGGGAACCACAGAACAGAGTCCTGTTCAGCCACCAACTGAGTGATTGCAATTACAGTTATGGAACATCCATCAGAAGAAGGGGAGATAGAAGACAGTCTGTGTATGGAAGACAGGCCCGCCACTCAGAACTCCATGTGCATTCCTGCTTTTGGATGTTCTGACTGGTTGGAAGGATTTTGTGGGCAAAATAAGTCAGCAATCCTGTTGTGGGGATTGAATAAGATGAAGTGATGGCTTATTTTGTTTTGTTTAAACTAAGAGTTTTAAGGATAAAATCTTTTGGAAGATTTGAAAACTTTAAAAAATATATAAACTTCCCTTTTATTTTATTTTTTATTCTTTTTTTTTCAATATATGAAATTTATTGTCAAATTGGTTTCCATACAACACCCAGTGCTCATCCTAAAAGGTGCCCTCCTCAATACCCATCACCCACCCTCCCCTCCCTCCCACCCCCCATCAACCCTCAGTTTGTTCTCAGTTTTTAAGAGTCTCTTATGCTTTGGCTCTCTCCCACTCTAACCTCTTTTTTTTTTTTTTTTTCCTTCCCCTCCTCCATGGGTTTCTGCTAAGTTTCTCAGGATCCACATAAGAGTGAAAACATATGGTATCTGTCTTTCTCTGTATGGCTTATTTCACTTAGCATCACACTCTCCAGTTCCATCCACATTGCTACAAAGGGCCATATTTCATTCTTTCTCATTGCCATGTAGTACTCCGTTGTGTATATAAACCACAATTTCTTTATCCATTCATCAGTTGATGGACATTTAGGCTCTTTCCATAATTTGGCTATTGTTGAGAGTGCTGCTATAAACATTGGGGTACAAGTGCCCCTATGCATCAGTACTCCTGTATCCCTTGGGACTTTATGAAGATAAAAAGCTTCTGCACAGCAAAGGAAACAACCAACAAAACTAAAAGGCAACCAACGGAATGGGAAAAGATATTTGCAAATGACATATCAGACAAAGGGCTAGTATCCAAAATCTATAAAGAGCTCACCAAACTCCACACCCGAAAAACAAATAACCCAGTGAAGAAATGGGCAGAAAACATGAATAGACACTTCTCTAAAGAAGACATCCGGATGGCCAATAGGCACATGAAAAGATGTTCAACGTCGCTCCTTATCAGGGAAATACAAATCAAAACCACACTCAGATATCACCTCACACCAGTCAGAGTGGCCAAAATGAACAAATCAGGAGACTATAGATGCCGCAGAGGATGTGGAGAAATGGGAACCCTCTTGCACTGTTGGTGGGAATGAAAATTGGTGCAGCCGCTCTGGAAAGCAGTGTGGAGGTTCCTCAGAAAATTAAAAATAGACCTACCCTATGACCCAGCAATAGCACTGCTAGGAATAAACTTCCCTTTTAATTGTTAGTTGATTGTCTCCATGTGTTACTAAGTTTTCCTGACCTTAAAGAATATGTGTTTGAAATAGGTCTTCTATTTATAAGGCCATAAGCCTAAGGGTATTGCTATTTGAAAATAAATGGACTTGGTTGTATTGAAGAAGTATCAAATACTTTCTAATCCCCACAGATAAATACATTCATTTCTTTTTACCCTAGCCAACTCTTACATAAGCCTCCTAATACTTTCCTCTTACTATTGTTTACATACCTTATATCTTATTTGCTAGTCCTGAATCATTAATGGCACTGAGTCCACTAGGCTGGCTAAATCTACTGGTCATTTGTTCCACAGATTCAAAAATCAAAAGACAGTAATACTAAAAACAATCTTAGAGGCAATCTAGTTGAGTTCTTTTATTTTAAGATACAGAAATTGAGATTTGCTGATATCACCCTTCTTCATGACACATATTTTGATATAGATTACTTTTTGAGGCTGCCTATCAGTGCTCTTAAAATTGGCTCTATTTATATAAAAGATGAACAAAGAACAATGACGTCGTGATATATGACTTATATTACTTGGTGCTCACGAATCACATTTTCCTTATTCTTTGTATATCTTGTACTATTTTACTATCTGTTTGACATTCTGAGTGAAACATTTGAGATTATATTTTCTTCCTTTAAAGGATATTGACTTTTATAATGGCAGGCATTTAAAATAACTGAGGATCACCTTGCTTCTCTCAGACTCAGTTTAATGCTTTGCTACAGCTACTTTATTACTATTGTCTCTTTAGTGCTAGGATTTGGTTCTCACTCTAGAATTTGCTCTTTATTTCAAATATCTGACCTTTTTGGATTCCCAGCTGGAAGCCTTAAAGGGCTTATTAGGATCTCTGTTCTGGATTGAGAGAAACTCCAAAATACCCCAGCACAGAAAAATCTCACTATTTTCGATAACCTCTTACCCCTACATCAAGTATTCTCTGCCAGGCCTGCAGTACTTTGCTTTTGCTTGGCATGACAGCTAAGTCATTGCCAAGGACCCCCAAACCCCCCAAGTAAACTCCTGGAGATGCCTCCTAGTGGTGCTACCTCTTCTGTCATATGGCCCACAGAACATATTCTAACCACTTCAGCAAGATTGCATGTTATCTCTGCCTTCTCAACTCAGCAAGACCATAGGTCACTGCTTGAGTTCAACCTTCCTAAGCCATGGTCTGGAAAATATTTCAAAGCAGATTACCAGCATGAAAAGTCCACTTAACTCATTTGTTTCCTTTCACTCACTGTCATAATCCTATTCTGTTGTCCAAAGACTTCATTTCAGTTGTTTCCCCTCATGAATATATGTCCATAATATTTATATAAGAGTCTGTTTACAAGTGAATTTAGCAAAGATTAAAATTTTTGCAATGATAGAATAGTTCCTAAAGAGAATTATGCTTTCATTTCAAAGTACAAAAAGATAATAATAAAATGAAATTTTGACCACTGTATTTTTATTCCCCCTTTATGACAAGAAAAAGACTTGAATAATTTCATGACTTCTACTACATTCCCTTTCTCTACCACATTCATGTCATTTTAGCATTATAAACCATAGAAAAAATACAAATGTACACCTTTGTGAATAACTTAAATATAAAGTCACTTCTGTGATAAAAATAGAATTAAAGGTACTATTTTATTCTTCTATAAGCACCACTTATTTTCATATTTTTGAGATATTAGTAAGATTATAAGTATATCATAGACTTACAAAGATATTTTATGTAGATAAAAATGGAAATATATTTAAAAGCTCACAATAAGTTGCTACAACCCTTCCCCCCACCTTGGTTCTTGTCTTTAACTCTTCATACAGACTTTCTAGCAAAATACCTGCATCCCACACTCTCCAGTAATAATGAATGTCTCTAAATCTGACATGTCTCATTAGTCCTCTACAACAAATTATACAACACAGTATTCTTGCCATCCCTCCATGTGTCACAATTATTCTATGTGGCTCCATCTGGCTTAGCTGCCCCAGCCTGGTACATTCACCATGATTTTGCCCATATGTTATGTTATAATACTGTTCTATCCAGTGCAAATTCAAGTAATAATCCAAGTTCTACTCAGAATCACTCCTCCCTCAGATAACTACAATAGTCCTTATGAATCAAGCTCGATATGACTAGATAGACGTATTTCCATTAGGAAAGTCTCAGTATCTTTTCTCCCAAAATACAATAGACTTCTCTTAGTACCTTCTTCATGTTTTTACTCAACTTGTCAGTGGAGAATTGTGTCAAAACTTCCCACATACATGTTGTGTTCATTCCCAATCATAGTCCCAAATGGACAATCAAGTAGACTTCTTCTAAGGCCAATGAAACCATTTCATTGAACAGCTTTAGCTTTATTGAACTCTGCAGAAGAATGTGTGGAAATTCAGTCTCAAATTGAATTTTTACTATATTTTTACTTACCATTTACAAACTGAATCCAATGTGTTTATATTTATTGGGTCTAATAAAAACATTGGTGGAGCAATATATCATAATGTTTAGGAGCAACACTTGATTTAAGAGAAACCATAGTACAATGTCTGGATTATTCTTCTACTGTATATCCTTTGGGATATTGTTTCCCCTTGTTAAGTCTGTGATATTGTGATATAATGAAAAGCATGTATTTTGGTCATCATCTCTGACATTTGGCAATACTCCCTAAGACCTTAGCAATTTTCTAAGCAAAAAAAGGTGATAGAAGCATCTTTTGTTCTAATATTTGGTCTTTGACCCCTGGCTCCAGACATAGAGTTCCTAAATCCCTTAGAATTTCCTGAATGATAGGAGCATCTTTTCTTCTATTAGCTGATTCTTGGTGGGCTCCTGGATAGTATCAGGATAGGGACTGGTCACAGGAAAGATCATGCCATGATTAGAAGTTTGGAAATATCTCCACGACTCATCTTCCCCAGGGAGGGGAAAGGACCTAGGGATTGAGTTAGTCTCAATCACATCTCCATAATAATCTCTGAGCCACAACATTCAGAGAGTTTCCAGGTTGGTGAACACATTTAATGCTGGCACAGTGATGTACCCCAACTACATGGGGACAGATGCTCAGCACCCTTTTAGTCCTCAACTATGTACCTATGTATTTGATTTTATATGTCCTTTATTATATCCTTTATTATACAGTACAGTGGTAAATATAAGTAAGTGTTTCTCTGAGTCCTATGAGTGTTTCTAAAATATTCCTGAACTCGAGGAGGAGATCCTGAGAATCCCACTTTATAGCCAGGCTATTGGAAGTACAGAGGACAGCCTGGAACTTTCAATCGGAATCTGAAGTGGGGGGCAGTCTTGGGGGACTGAGCCCTTAACCTGTGGGATCTGATGTTAACTACAGGTAGATAGCATCAGAACTTAATTGAATTGCAGGACAACCAGCTGGTGCTGCAGAATTGGTTAGTGTGTAAAAACAAAAAAACAAAAAAACAAAAAAAAAAAAACAAAAAACTGACACATCAGGTAGAGAACTGTTTTGTGTAAAGAAACAATTATCTTCCTTACAAAGTCCTAATCAGTTAATCTGTAAAATACCTTATAGAGTTGATGTAAGCAATATACTAAATAATGTCAAAGCAGGGAGTCAATAAGTAATAGGTTTTGGAGGTGGTGGTAATATGGACGGTCATACTTTAGTACTAGTAAAGATAACAGTAACAGCAGCAACAGACACATTTTCTAGATATCACAAGTATACAGGGATTGTCTGTAATTAAACACCAAATATTAAGAAATTAGAGGTAGTTCTCGATCCTATGATATATGCATTTCCTAAACTCTTACATTTATGTAACATAATTATGAGAAAACATAGTTAGGAGCACTTCCACTCAAAGAAACCGCAGCTTTGTAATGAAAATTGTCAAAAAAGCGAAAAGATCTTAAACAGCTAATAAGTACTCAAATACTATAGCAGGCGCAAGATTTCATCTTTAAGGAAAAAAGTAAAGGTAGCTGGTTAGAAGGGAGTATAGGAAGGATTCAGGTTTTAAATAGTGGAGACAAAAAGCAACATTCACAAGACTGAACTACAGAAGCACATTGGAAGTTTGACATTGGACACAACTCTTAGTACCTTTCTGTCTCCAATGGAACTACGTACTTGTGTTCAGCTGTACTCCTTGGTGGCCCACAATACTACCGTGCTAGAAAATGCTATGTAGAAACCAGGAAACATCAGGTAAAATATTGCCTTTATTTCTCTATTCACCATCAGAAATGAACAAATGAACTAAATATGCATTTAATATAAATAATATATTTATTATTTATATATTTATATATTATATACATAAATAAATATAAACAGCAGTTTATATTCAGTGCTTTAAAACTAGGTAAGAATAAATATACCAGTTTATAGTAGGTCCAGAATAATTGCCGAAGTGTACTCCTGCTTGGAAATCTGACCGCATGCATTTTTTTTTTCTCTTGTTTCACACAAAACCAAGATTCCTATCCCTAAAACTTAGCACCTTTTTTATACAAGCACTGTAAGATATATGAACTGATCTCTGTCACAAAATTTGTATACTCTTGAAAAATTAATAATACGTTAGCTTATATTATTTATTATTAAAAATAATTAATTGTGACTTGAACATATATCACAAAAATCTGGATTTAAGGATAAAGAATTAAGAATAAGGGGCGCCTGGGTGGCTCAGTCAGTTAAGCCTTTGACTTTCGCTCACATCAAGATCTCATGGTTTGTGGGTTTGAGCCCTACATCCGGCTTTGTGCTGATAGCTCAGAGCCTTGGAGGCTGCTTTGGATTCTATGTCTCCCTTTCCTTCTGCACCCTCCCCCCCACTCCACCCCCCACCGTACACACCATACACACACTCACGCTCACTCTCTCTCTCAAAAATAAATAACAAACCCCAAAAAAGCCTTTAAAAAAGTTTAAAAAATAATTATCAATAATAATTTTTTAATCGTGAATGTTTTTTTTTTTCCCCTAAAATTAGGACATCATCAGTTTTGGATTATTATCCATAATGTAATATTATGAAGTTTCCTTTTTCTATTTCAGAATGTCAAATATTTTCAGCAAGGCACAATTTTTTAAATCTGATGTCAAATAGGGAAAACCAATATATAAGAGAATTATGAAGTAGTTCATCAGGCAATTTAACTAGTATACGGCAGAAAACATTTACGTTCTAAAACTCTAAAAACACTTCCTGAGACCCAGGCTTCTAAGGAGCATAGTAGGAGGGGCACCTGGGTGTCTCTGTCCTTTAAGAGTATAAGTCTTAATTTTGGCTCAGGTCATGATCGCATGGTTCCTGAGTTGAGCCCTGGGTGGAGCCCCACCCCGCCAGACCTGCCTCAATCCTGCTTGGGATTCTCTCTGGGATCTTTACCTCCCTTTCTCTCTCCTTCCCTCTGCCCTCCTCCCACCCTCTTTCTCTCAAAATAAATAAACATTTCAAAAAATCATAATATGAAAATTAATCTTTTATCTGATAATTATATTTAATCATTAATTATATATTTGAAAATGGAGAAGTAGTAGTGATCATTCTCTCTCATTTAAACTTATAAATTGGAAAAAAATAAAATATATATATATATTGGAATATATAAAATTGGAATATATATATAAAAATATATATACATATATATAAATTGGAAGAAAAATACTATTAAAGTAGACATGTACTTATTTATGCTCTTTTTATTTCAAGAAAGTACTTGAGGTGGCTTAAAATGAAAAATGTGAAGCTTCAGTGATAAGTCAAAGAACTGACAAAGTGAAAGGAGTGTATATAGTTGCTTCATAAGTAAACTACTTATCTCTGAATTCCCTTAAAGAATAAAAAAGAGAAAGAGCAACATAATGTCCTGTATATCTGTCTGTAACTAAAAAAAATGGTAAGATATCTTGGCAGAGATATTTTGTCTTCCTGTCACACTAGTTGAAACTCTTGGTCACAAGCATCAAATAATCACTTATTTGATTAATTAAGGTAAAATACGTTTATATTATAGGTGCAATGACCACTTAGAGAATTAAGGAGCAGGGAAGAGCTCAGACATAATATAGCAAACTCTAGGAAATACAGGAAGTTTTCTCTTTACCATTTCTCTCTGCTTCACTGTGTATCTGCACTATTTTTTTTTCTCAAGAAAAAAGAGATGAGGGGAAAGTGGGGGCAATAATATAATCCTGTCATACTAAAACAGTATAAACTGCTATACAAATATACCTTCAAATATGTAACGGCTAAAATATACTAGAAGTGTATTTCTTATTCTTGTAAAAGAAAAACAAAAAACAAAACAAAACAAAAAAGGAGAGGTTTCTTAAGGACTCGTGATCTACTTATCCTGTAGTTTGGCCATCTTCCTAATTTGTTTCTAAGAATGGCAAACTCATCTACAACTAGATGGTGGAATATGAAAGCACACAGGCGTAGGAAGCATGCATGAGAGTGTCCTCTAAACGTACAACCAGTTTCCCCACCTATCCGTGGCTGAGAATTCGGTCACATGACTACATTTAAATGAAAAGGACTGAAAGTGTTATCCATATGTTTCCAGAATGAAGCAGAGCCCATTTGGTGAATGTCTCACAAGTCTCCACCACAAGATCTAATAGAGTAGTCAACAGATCTAATAGACTGTCTAGAACTAAAAGGAAGATAAGTGAGGTTTAATGGTATCAGTTACAAGTACCATTCTAATCAAGAGAAATTCAACCAAATAAAAAATTAAAAGAGAGGAAGAGCTAAGTTGGATAGTATAACTAAGCTAAAGCCATTTATTTCACTGGAGGTGGCTGGAAGATAGGTGAAATAGATAAAGGAGATTAAGAGGTACACGTTTCCTGTAATAAAACAAATACTTGATGGAAATGGAAAGTACAGCATAGGGAATATAGTCAATAATATTGTAATAATGTACGGTGAAAGATGGCAACTACACATCACAAGAACAATGAGTAATGTATAGAATAGTTGAATCACTAGGTTGTACACCTGAAACTAACATCACACTGCATGTTAATCATACTTCAATGAAAAAAGAACCAAAAAAATCTCAACTTGATTTACCATATCCCTGAAAAAAAGCAAGACATTTGCTCTACTCATTTGCAGAAAATAAATCAGAAAATGTCAAGAGAAGTCCCCCATTGGGAATTGGGACAAAATATTGTGCGACATATACTGGGAAATGGGAGTTCAGATGGTTTTTCATTATAATACTCTTTGTATTATTTTATTTTGTATTATGTATATGATAAAAATAAAAATAAAATATTAAGAGAGTCCATTAGTCTTTTATTGCCTCCATAAGAAATTACCACAGACTCAGTGGCTTGAAACAATACAAATTATGTTATTTTACATTTTTGTAGGACAGAAAACTAATACAGGTCTCAATGGGCTAAAATCAGAATGTGGGCCAGCTGCATCCCTTTCTCGGGATTCTAGAGGAGGCAGCCCTCGGAAACTTGATACTCATCCTGTTTAAATTCTGGATTTAGATACCAATCTTATCTACCTAAGGTCATTGTCATCATTAAATTGAGTAGTCCCAAATCTTACATGATTCACTTTTGCCCACTGAACTAAGAACAAAATTTTCTCTGGTCATCATGAGCATTCTCGATAGATCCAAACCTTCTCTTACTCAACATACAGAAATGTTACTGTTAGTCGAAAATACTCCATGTTTTTCTGCTTACATGGTGTTCTTTTTATACAAAATACTCATTCTTTTAGTTCCATCTCTGGGACTGATATTCCACCCATTCTTCAAAATCTTAAGAAACATGTTTTATAATTTATAATGTATATAATTATAATTTGCATAATTTATAATGCATAACCTAAAGAAAGGTTATATGTGGACACGATGTATTAAGAAAGTTTTCTCAAGAGAGACCAGTAAGGAAATGGAAGAAGCAAGTTAGTGAGGAGGAAGACTTGAGAGTGTGATTTCATTCCAAAGTCCTACAGAAAAAGGCTTCAGGTTAAGAGAACAGTGGTGTGTATGTTACCCTCAGGATTGTCCTGTGGAGGCAATGGAGCTGAGCTCACTTATTCCCACATGTATGAATTACTTGGACTCTCTACATCAGCAGGCAAAGAGGTTCCACTAGCCCTTCCAGGGGCTGAAGGGATTCTGAGAAGAAAAGCTGTAGTGCAGCCAATGGAAGGAAGCACACATCAAAGCAGGACACCCTCTTCATGCACTGCACAATACTTTAGGCTTGGATCCTGGCTGTCTCTCAGCTCCTGCTCTGAACTTCTTCCCACCAGTGATGAGCAGTCACAAAAGTTTTAGATATTACAATGTCCCTTGAACAACACAGTCTGAACTATGTGGGTTCACTTATACATAGACTTTTCTAATATGTACATACATACATACATACATATGTGTCTGTGTATATATACATATACATATGTATATATACACACACTGTAAGTGTATTTTCCTCCTACAATTTTCTTTTCTCTAGCCTACCTCACTGTATTGTGTAAGAATACAGTGTATAATACCTATGGCATTTAGCATGTGTTGATTGACTGTTCATGCCATCAGTAAGACTTCCAGATGACAGCAGGCTATTAGAAGTTATGCTTTGGGGGAGCCAAAGTTATACATGGATTTTTGACTATACAGGGGTCAGTGTCTCTAACTTCTGCATTGTTCAAAGGTCAATTGTATGTTGAGGGTCATTAAAAGCTTCCAGACTCAGCATTTTCTGTCTCCACTTTGACAAGAATGTGTTTAAAAGCAGAGGAAAACCAAGCTCTAATCAGATGAATTTTTCTACGTTTCAGTCATAAAAGATTTCATTCCTTTTCTCTTAGTTATGCATCACATGGACTTTCTCAATTGCACATTTGTTCCTCCATTAAAGTATATTTATATTTATATGTATATGTATATGTATATGTATATTTATATTTATATTTATATTTATATTTATATTTATACCTTACCTGCTTCTTGTTTATCCTAAATTAAGCCCCTTGTGTGAAGGACTTTTTTTCTTACAATTTCTCTTTATATGCTTTCAGGGAACTAAAAATGCCTTGTTAGATTTCAAAAATATTGATGATCTTTATTTAATTGAATTAAGATTTTGTTCTTTCTCCCAGGTAGCCTCACGTGATTTCCAATTTTGTTTCTAAAATATATTGTCGATTTTAACTCTCATAAGAAAAGTTCTATTGTTTGCATATATACCAGTTTCAGCCCATTTTCTATAATTAATGAAATATTTGATAACTGATATTTGTCAGAGACTTCTGGGTTCTAAGCAACAAGATTATACTATAAAACATTGTTAGTAGGATATAGACCATCCAGCACCAACTGTTTCATGAAAAGTGACACTATAAGACTTTTGGCATAGCACATTTTCCTGGAATTGTATTCAATATTCTAGATAGTTCATAAGCACATATTCTTACATCTACTTAATAAATTTTAACTGGCTTTCATTCTGCTGCTGAAATTTTTTGTTAGTGATAATTACCATAATTGATTTATCATCCGTTGTTGTTGTATAATAGCTATTAGTCCTACATAATGGGAGAAAATTAGTATAGTGGATTTATGTGCACACAAATCCTAGACTTATTAGTTGCATGTCCTTGGGAAAGTTACTTAACATCTCTTAGTTTCCTGACTTGTGAAAAGGAGATGGTGAAACAGCTGCCCCATAAAATTGTATTGTAATTGAGCATATACTTATAAACAAGGCACTGTAACAGAGTCTGGCACATAGCACAAAACAAAAGTTAGCTATTCTATGGATTAAAGACCTAAATTTGAGACCTGAACCCATTAAAATCCCAGAAGAGAGTACAGGCAGTAATTTCTCTGACATCAGCCATAGCAACATTTTTCCAGGTATGTCTCCTGAGGCTAGGGAAATAAAAGCAAAAATAAACTATTGGGACTACGTCGAAATAAAAAGCTTCTGTATAGCAGAGGAAACAATCAACAAAACTAAAAGACAACCTACTGAATGGGAGAAGATATTTTCAAATGACATATTCAGTGAAGGGTTAGTATACAAAATATATAAATAACTTACACAACTCAACAGCCACAAAGCAAATAATCCTATTAAAAATGGGCAGAAGACATGAACAGATAGTTATCCAAAGAAGACATACAGATAGCCAACAGACACATGAAAAGATGTTTAACATCACTCACCATCAGGGAAATGCAACTCAAAACTACAATGAGATATCACCCTATACCTATAAGAATGGCTGAAATCAAAAACACAAGAAATAGGTGCACCAGCTTGGCTCTTGGTAGAGCACGAGACTCTTGATCTCAGAGTTGTGAGTTCAAGCCCCACATTGAGCGCAGAGGCTACTTGAAAAAAATTAAACACACACACACACACACACACACACACACACACAAGAAACAACATGTGTTGGTAAATATGTGTAGAAAAGGAAAACTTATGTACTGTTGGTGAGAATGCAAAGGGGTGCAGTCACTGTGGAAAATAGTATGGAGGTTCCTCAAAATATTAAAAATAAAGATATGATCCAGTAATTTCATTACTGGATATTTACCTAAAAATACAAAGACATTAATTCAAAAAGATACATGCACCCCTAAATTTATTGCAGCATTATTTACAATAGTCACATTATGGAAGCAGCCCAAGTGTCCATTTATAGATGCATGGATAAAGATCTGTACACACACACACACACACACACACACACATACACACACACACACACACACTGAAATATTTTTCAGCCATAAAAAAGAATGAAATCTTGCCATTTGAAATAACATGGGTGGAATTAAAGAGTATAAGCTAAATGAAATCAGTCAAAGATGAATACCATACAATTTCACTTTATGTGGAATTTTAGAAACAAACAAATGACCAAAGAGAAAGAGAGAGAGAGAAACCAAGAAACACACTCCTAACTATAGAAAACAGAAGGTTACCAGAGGGGAGGGGGCTGTGGAAAATCGGTGAAAAAGGTGATGGGGATTAAAGAGTACATGGTGAGCACTAAATAATGCATAGAATTGTTGAATCATTGTACTGTACATCTAAAACTAACATTACACTGTATGTTAATCATACTGGAATTAAAATTAAAAAGTTAATTAAAAAATTAGCCAGTCTTAGTTTTTATATTAAAATGATAACAGAAGGAAAGACTTTGGGTCATTTTTTGTGTAGATTAGAAGATATTAGTTAATTACATTACTGATATACTATTTTATGCTTTATTATATGATTTTCTCTATATTAAGTTTGGTAAAATTTAATTTTGTGCTATCATATTTAATTTCTTTTTTTTAAATTTTCTTAATGTGTATTTTCTTTCTTATTTCTTTTTTTAAAGTGTTTTTATTTTGAGAAAGAGAGAGAGAGAGAATACCAAGCAGGCTTTGCACTGTCCGCACAGAGCCTGGACACTTGGCCCAATCTCACAAATCACAAGATCATCACCTGAACTGAAATCAAGAGTCTGAAAACTGACTGAACCACCAAGGTGTTCCTTGAACATTTTCTAATAGATTTTTTTTTCTCTTGAGTTTTGAGAGTTTTTTTAAATATATTCCAAATACTAGTCCTTCACCAGATATATGGTTTACAATTATTTTTACCCACTTAGTATACTGCTATTTTATCTTCTTAACAAGTCATTTCACAGAGTAAAAATTTTTAATTTTATGAAGTCAAATTCATCTATTTTTTTACCACTTCATGGAAATTTTAGAATAATGTTTTCTATATCCATAAAGCTTCTTGCTGGTATGTAACTAGAAATTGTGTTAAGCTTATATATCAGTTTCGGAAGACTTGATTATCCATACGGTATTGATTGAGTCTTCTAATCCATGATACAGTATATTTCTCTCTTTATTTAGAAACTCTTTGATTTCATCACATTTTGTAATTTTCAGCATACATATTTTGAATATGTTATGTAAGAATTGTTAAATATTATTTACTTAATAAATAAATATTTCATTTATTTTGAGCAATTTTAATGGTATTATATTTTTATTTTTGCTATGTGTCCATTGCCAGTATAAAAAACTACAATTAATTTTTTGTTTATTTTGTCTACTCTGACCTTTCTAAACTCACTTATTAGATCCAGGAGTTTGAGTTTTTTTGTACACTCCTAGAAATTTTCTGCCTTAGACAATCATAGAATCTGCAAATAGGGATGTTTTCATTTCTTACTTTACAATCTCTATGTTTTTTATTTCTCACCTCTCCTTTTTGCACAGGCTAGAATTTCTAGCACTACATTGACTCAGAGTGGTGAGACCAGACATACTTGCCTTGTTCATGATCTTAGGGGGAAAGCATTCAGTCTTTCACCATTAAGTAAAAGCTAACCTATGCTAGCTGTTGGTTTTTTGTACATGTCTTTATCAAGTTAAGAAAGTTCCCCTGTATTCCTACCTTCCTGAGAGATTTTATCATGAATAGATATTAAATTTTGTAAAGTGCTTTCTTGGCATTGATTTTTATGATTGTGTGATTTTTCTTGTTTTGCATGCTAATGTGATAGATTACATTGATTTTCAAGCATTACACTAGCCTTACATCCCTGGAATAAACTATATTTAGTTATGCTTTATAAATCTTTGTATGCACTTACTACGGAATTTTATTTGCTAATATTTTCCTAAGAATTTTATGCAACTATATTCATGAGGAATAATTGATCTGTAGATATTTCTTCCTACTCAGTGGTCTAGTTTTCATATCAGGGTAACACTAGTTTTATGAAATAAAATAGAAAATTCTGCCTGTACTATACATGATATTTTGTAGAATTAGTATTAATTCTCATTTAAACATTCGGCAGACTTCTCTAGAAAATCAATTTAGGTTTTATATTTCTGTTTTAGTAATTCTTAATAGAAATTCAAATTACTTAATAGTTATAGGGCTAGGGGCGCCTGGGTGGCGCAGTCGGTTAAGCGTCCGACTTCAGCCAGGTCACGATCTCGCGGTCCGTGAGTTCGAGCCCCGCGTCGGGCTCTGGGCTGATGGCTCAGAGCCTGGAGCCTGTTTCGGATTCTGTGTCTCCCTCTCTCTCTGCCCCTCCCCCGTTCATGCTCTGTCTCTCTCTGTCCCAAAAATAAATAAACGTTGAAAAAAAATTAAAAAAAAATAGTTATAGGGCTATACAAACCACTTTACATTGGGTGAGTTGTGATAGCTTGTGTTTTTTGAGGCATTGGCTCATTTACACTAAGTAGTCAAATGTATGTTGTTTGTAAGAATTTTTTAATATTCTTTTGACATCTGCAAGGTCTATAGTATTGGTAATTTATGTCTTGCCTCCTCTTTTTTCTTTGTCAATTTTGCAGAGGTTTGTCACTTTATTGATTTTAAAAACCAGCTTTAATCTTATTGAATTTCTCTATTGTTTTCTGTTTTCAACTTTATAGATTTTGCTATTTTTATCATCTATTTTTGCTGCTGGTTTTTCGTGCTTATTTTGCTCCTCTTTTTCTAAATTTTTAAGGTAGAAACTTTGATAATTTACTGGAGTAGTTTTCTGTTTTCTAATGCAAGCATTTAGTGCAATAAATTTTCCTCTCAGTACTATTAACTGTGTCCCACAGACTCTGACGTTATATTATCATTCTCATTCAGGAGATGTTTTGTTTTTGTTTTTGTTTTTAATTTTCCTTGAAACTTCCTCAATTACTCATAGGTTATTTAGAAGTGTATTGTTTACAGGTGTTAGGAGATGCTCCTATTATCTTTCTGTCTTAATTTCTGGTTTGAGTGCACATTTTTATGATATCAATTATTTTAAATTTGTTGAGGACAGTTATAGTACATTACCTCTTTCGGTTTAAATTTGTGCACTTGAAAAGAACGCATATTCTGTGGTTTTGAGGTAGAGCATATTATAAATGTTGTTTAAACAGGGTTATTGAGTTTTTCTATATACTTGTTGAATTTATGTCTGATTGTTTTGTCATTTGTTTGAGAAAAGGACATTGACATATTCAAGTGAATTGTGAATTTGTCTATTTCTTTTAGGTCTGTTCATTTCCACCCATCATATTATGCAGTTCTGTTGTTTGGTCATGTCTCCTTTTCTCTGATAATTTCCTTTGCTTTGAAGTTTAATTTATCTTACATTAATATGCCACACCTACTTTCTTTGTTTGCATGATATAGCTTTTTCCATCATTTTACTTTCAATTTGATTAATATATATTTGGCATGAGTTTCTTGTAGACAACAGATAGCTGGCCCATATTTTTAATCCAGTCTGCCCATCTGTCTTTTAATATATTTAGATGACGTACATATAACTTAATTATTCTTGTGTTAGGGCTTGGTCTGCTGCTTTATCTCCTGGTTTTTCGTTCTGTTTTTCATTTCTTTTTTTAATTTTTCCTGCATTTCTATGGGTTATTTGAACAATTTTAGAGTTCAATTTTTATCTATAGTATTTTTTAGTATTCCCATATATAAATTTCATCAGTTGTTCTAGGTATTACATTTTATCTATCATTTATCTATCTACCATCTATATATTTACCTACCTACATATATCCATTGATAGATACTGATAGACAAATTCCAACAGGTAATGTGTGTCATCATTTTACCACTTTGGGTGAAGTATAGAATTCTTACCTCTCTTTGTGTACCTCTACTCCCCTCCATTTAGAATCATTTTAAATATTTCCTGTACCTATGTTTAGAACCACTATATTCAAACATTGCTATAATTCTCCAATTTGTGAACTTTTCCAGTGTTATTTCTTTGAGTACTTTTTCAGGGTTGCCTACTTATCCCTGTTCTTCAAATATACCAATGACACAAATGTTGGATATTTTGTTATAATCCCACAAGTTTCTGAGGTTATTTTCTTGCAGTCTACTTTCTCTATGTTGTTTACACTGAGTCATTTCAATCATGTATTTCCAGTTCACTGATTCTTTCTTCTTTTCCCTCAGTTATGTTATTGAGCCTATCCACTGAATTTTCCCCCCAGTTAGGTTATATTATTCTTCAGTATTAAAATGTTCAGTTGGTTCTTTTTATATATTCGATTTCTTTCCCAAGACTTAAAAAAAATGCTAGTATGTTCATTATTGTTCAATAAAGAGTCTCTAAAACAGATGATTTCAAATATTTGCAAGATAATCTAGCATATATTTCTTCTCACTGCTGGCCTCTTTTGATTGTCTTTTTTCATTTAGCTTGAGATCTACCTTGTTCTTGGTATGATATGTAACTTGATCGAAACCTTGGCATTTTGAATATTATGAGACTGGAGCTTATTTAAAACTTCTGTTTTTCTATTTTTTTTTTAACATGGCTATAGCAAGGGAAATGTAGTCATAACCTTCTTACTCCCAGGGGGGATTAAAAAACCCAGATTTCCCACTTGGCCTCAGTTGACACCCACGTTTGGGAAGTGAGCTCCTAGTTACTGCTGTGTTGGGATGACAGTTTGAGAATTCAAACTCCCCAAAAGGCTTCCAATGACACTTCTTTGTTTGGGAGGGGTAAGAGTGATTCATTTCTGCTCCCCACATGATTTTCCCCAACACTACACACTGGACACCATTTTATTACCCCTCAATGGTGGCAAATGTCACCAGTCACTAGTAGGTCTCTAAGAAGATGAAATAAATGTAGTATGCCCTATTCTTTCCACTAAGTACAAATAAAAACCCTGGATAGTACAGGTAACACAAACCTATGAAAACTATGAAAGACTGAAATAACAAAATGGTTAGTTCTCTATTTTTTCTCTTTGTTGTTGTTGTTGTTGCTGCTGTTCTTTGTCTCATACATGGCAGACTTAGAGTTAAAGAAGCCAGCTGACTGGAAACACCAATGACAGACAACAAAATGTTACAGCAAAATCCAGCTCTTCTAGCCAAAGTACCGGGAAAGGAGTAATCTAGCAATGTGGACAACTTTAGGAAAATTCTGCTCTATTCAGGAACCACCCCCACCCCACCCCCCCAACACACACATACACAAACCATGCCAACAAGGGAGCCTAGGCATCCACTCTCAGAAGACTGTATGGAAGATCTCCAGATCACCTTCATTCTTCCAACAGCCTAATTGCCAACTGCAACCCCTTCTATGGTTTTAGTGAAGATCAACTCTATCCAGAAGCAAGGGGAGATCCTTCCTTCCCCCTTTGTAATGGAAAATAATTTTATTAAAAAAATATATATATATATAAAGCATCTTAATTGATAGCATATATAATTAGGGAATATAAAAATGACTTAATTCCAGGTTTCCTGGGAAATAAATTATAAAGAGAAAAATGATGGATAGCTATCTGAGAAAAGAAAATACAACAGCTCTTCAGGAAAAAAAACATAAACTTACCTCACTCTAAATAAGTATTTTATTATGTGTTTTGTGAAATAATATAATATCAGCATCACTTTGCAAAACAGAATGAACTGGAAATTATTTAAATAAATATGGGACATTAAATATATTTAGTAAAAGTAATATTTTGATCAAAAATACCTGGCATTTCCTGTTATATTTCTGATTTATTTTATATTTCTAGGAAACAGAAGAGAAAGGTTGGAAAAGCAAGACGTTGAAATGGTCTGCACATTTCTCTATGATCTCATATTCATTATATGCAGATGAGTTAGCTATCTATCATTCTCCTAAGATTTGCACACATTTAAATCATGGCAGCTTTAATTTTACTACTGTGAATTCAAAAATATCTTTTGAATGCTACTCATGTCCATAGGACCATTCTTAGCAAGAAAAGAGGGTATTTCAAAATTAAATGACATATTCATGGACCAGCATAATGATTTCTTCCAAATATAATAAAGTCTCTTTGGAATGTCTGTGCAAATAGACTGAAATTACTTGAACTATGGGCCTAACACATTCATTTATTCCTCTCTACAGAGAAACTTTTAATCATCCTATGCAATACATGTGAAAAGTGCATTTGTAGCATGAAAATCACACTTTTCAGTAGAATTTTATATAAAATAATTGAAAAATGGAATTTCTTGTATTTTTCAGTAATATTGACAATTAGTGAATTAATGGAATATCAAGTGAATAATTTACAGAATTTAGATTTTTGCCTTTTTAATGTTTATGTTATTTTTCCAGTTTATATAATTTATCATTTTTTAAAAATCATAGCCTTTTAAAATCTAATCATTTCCTACATCTAACTGGTAAGTGGAACAAAAAAAATGTGTTACATATAATTAATTTTTTTAGAAGTCACAATTTCCCACTTTTGAACTTCAAGAAATTGGGATATGAAAAACATAATTTAATGTATCTAATACATAAGATTTTCTATTCAAAAAACCCTGATGAATTTGAAGCCTGGAGTGATTTTTCTTTTAAGATATAAAACTAGCTTTTAAGATCTTAAAAACTTTTATTTGTCATATACTTTACTAGATGTGCACATGTTAATAGTGGATTTTCCAAGAAATATATGATTATTGTGTTTTTAATATGTGTTTTGGAATAAGTGTTCCGAGGAATCAATTCATATGCAAATAAAAGTATGTTTTCTCTGTAGCAAAAGTATTATTTTTAAATGAATCAAACCACAGTAGAATCATAAAAGCCTCTAGAAGGGGGCAGAGTATGTAAGGGTAATCTCGAGAAAATAAACACAACCTGGGATGCCATTGACCTACTGACAAAAAAACAGGACAGCGACTGACATCAAGTTACAAATGTTTCTTAAGGTACTGATGCATTGAAACCATAATGTGATTGCCATAAATATAAGAAAAAATGGCAATAAGTTTCTCAAGGATCATACTTTACAGAAAGGCCAAGAGATTTTTTTCTTTTATTTTATTTTTTAAGTAGGCTCTACGCCCAGCATGGAACCCAGTGCAGGGTTTGAACTCACAACACCACGATCAAGGGCTGAGTTGAGATCAAGAGTTGGATGCACAAACAACTGAGCCACCCCAGGCACGGTGATGATACAGAAGGCCAAAGATAAGTACATTAGTTTGAGAAAGGCATGTATATTTTCATAACTAATAATACTCATAATAACCTACTAATGCAAGTTAATACAAATTTATCAAAATAAGCTATAAATGGCATACACAGACACACACACATATACAACAAACAATTAAGGTTTAAGGTTTTTAATTCATTCTTCCCAAGAAATATCTTTTCATCATTTAAAATCCATAAAAAAATAGGGTGAACCTGGTTTATCTCTAATTATGTAATGAATATCTTTAAAGACTGCTCACCATAGATACCAGTGCTTGACTATAAGTATGTTCATGTGTGTGTGTACTAATTCATATGTGTCTTAAGTGATTCTTTCATTGGAAAATGTTTTGAAAATAACCAAAATTTGAATTCTTTCATTTACATCATGTGAGGTAAGTTATATACTATTTTTCACTGTTAGTTTACTGATTTATTCTTTTTTTTTCTCATTTAATAGGTAAGTATCAACATAGTACTATAATGTGCCCAGTATTGTTCAAATGGTCTACAAATGCCCGTTCACATCTCCTTCACAACAACCCTGTGAAGTATCATAATTATCCCCATTTTAAAACTTACAAATTGAGGTCAGAGTTGTTTGGCAACTTGTCCAAGATCATATATAGCTAATATGTGTGCCAGGATTTAACAGGGCCCATATTTTGTAACAATCCTATTATGCCTCAGTATGACAATATCATGACTTTTTATATTTAACATGAATAATATGACTATGTATATAGATTAATTTAAATTAACATGTTAAATACGAATGGAGCAAGTCCATCACATGGATGGCTAAGGTAATCTGTCCTAAAGAAAACCGTCTTTTTGTTGTAGTTAATATTTCTGTTGTTGTTACCTGACTTTTGCCAAACTTTCTCAATGGACTGCAACACCATGAGGCAAGGACTATATTTAACTGTATTGATGATTGTATGCCTAATATATAGTGCAGTTGGTTAGTGAACAAGATAATCATTCAACAAATGAAGAAGATAATATTGTATGTAATGTAAGCCACACATAATACTTTTGAGATTTGACTAATTCTTCTATATTTTCAAATAGCAGTTCTTGGGGTGAAAACAGTTTTAAATGTTCTAACAAAACCATCACTTAAATGCCAAACTAGTTTCGTTAAGGTGGCAATAAGTTTGGAAGGAGCGATTTAGTCATCTGTATTAAGGACTATATGCCCACATGTACAACATTTTGTTAGAAGACAAGGGGAAGAAAATACATTTGCTTATAGAGGTGGAGTGGGCAGAATCGAAAGAAAAAACATTGTGAACAAAACCTGTTCACTTTAGATGTAATTAACCTCCTTGTGCCATCTGCATTATTAATGTGATGGTATTATTATAGTGTCCTAATGTATCTGAATTTCTATTCATGTTTTCTCCACTAAATAAATAAGTGGTTGAGTAAGAGATGACATTTGCTTTAACTGTTCATTATGGAATTTTTTTCTAAAGCTGTGGTAGTCTGTTAAATACAAACTGTTTAAATGGATGGTATTTCATGAGAGGTTTTGAACCTAATTATACCAAATGTCATCGTTTTATTTATTAAAAGGATTTGTAAAATTGCTCAGTAAAAAAAAAAAAAAAAAAAGGTGAATTCCTGGATTCTTATCCTATTTAAACTATTCCCTTAATTTAAAATAATTTTTGTAAGGCAAATTGGATTGATACTACACTCACCTTATAATCAGTTTACATTATTTATGCATAATTTGGAATTGTGTGGGATTTACTCCTATATACCATTTTGTAAATTGTTGTGTTGAAATAGACGGTTATGGCAAATAATGTCAGTTAAATTAGAATGGAGATACTGCTATTCATTTTCAGTTGATACATCTAAATTGAATCATCTAAAGTTAAATATTTAACAAAATATGGTTCTTAAAATAGATGTCCTGGTATTTTAACATGTAACATATACAGTAATTTTAGACTAATATGTCTATGCATTGATATTCAGAGAGGTTAATACATATGCAAAATTGTTGTAAATTTAAAATGCATGTTAAAACATTTCAACCACTTTTTAAAAATATGTTCTAAGTTAAATGTTCACTTATCATTTGGGGAAATAATTCAGTTTGACATCCATGGTAGTATTTTTAAGATTTGTGTCAGAGTTAATATACATATATATCCCTATCTAGAAAATTATAGACACAGTACCTCCCAAATTAAAAATATCATTTTCTATTTACCTATTATCTCTCATCTATCAACTCTTCAACTTATAACATTTGCTCTCTATATTATTCTCTCCTCTAGTTTTAGGTTTAATATTACCATAAGTTCAAATTTTTTATAGTATAATTCCAAACACAGTTTTGGAAATACAGTTGTATATTTTCTGGAAATATATTGAATCAATAACATTAGGGGCTAATGACAAATGAAATGTGATGCCACAGTAAAATAGAGAATTATATCTCTGAAGTGTATAATTGGTATATAACCAAGAATTAAAAGAACCGATCATGAGCAAAAAATGTGGGCATTAATTCTATATCCAGACCAAAGAAATCCATAAATATTGTAAAGAATGCTTAGGTCTTCAAATGACTTGACTTAGTTCTAACTAGCTCTTTGAGTTTCTTTTTCCAAGCAAAAGTTAGATCCTAACATCACTCTGAAATTAATTCAAAGCGAATAAAATGCAATTTGTGCTCTTCTGAGTGCAGAAACACACTTTCTGGTTATTTTAATGAGAAACAAAATTCACTCTAGTTTATAAAATTTTCTACAGCTTGCCATATACACACACGTACAGTAAACAGTAAAGTCTAATGAGGATGGGATTAGGTTTGAGTCTTAGAGAGTTTAAGGAAATATCTATTTGCAGAATCTTTATATAGGTTTCCCTGACTATTCAAAAGTAGAATGTTCTTATGAAACCTTTGTAAGCTAAATGGCATAAAACAATGAAACAATTCCCATTAGTTTATATGGAAAATTTTTGAGCATTCTCAAACCCCCCAAAAATAACCTCTGTTAGGCATTTCTTGTACCTTAGGACATATCTCGCCAACAGATGCAGAAAACAAATTGAGATAAAGCACAGATGCTCACCAACACAGTTCAAAGCTAGATCTGGCAGCTCCAGGCTAAGATGTTGAGTGTAGTTCCCATGCAAGGAGCTTGGGGGCGCCACTAGTGCTGCTCGCCCTGCGTGCTGCCTCTATAAGTGCTTGCGGAACAGATGCCTTACACTTTCAGCATTCTTCATCTTCTTTCTTTCTTTCTTTCTTTCTTTCTTTCTTTCTTTCTTTCTTTCTTTCTTTCTTTTTCTTTCTTTCCTTCCTTCCTTCCTTCCTTTCTTTCTTTCTTTCTTTCTTTCTTTCTTTTTCTTTCTTTCCTTCCTTCCTTCCTTCCTTCCTTCCTTCCTTCCTTCTTTCTTTCTTCTTTCTTTCTTTCTTTCTTTCTTTCTTTCTTTCTTTCTTTTCTTTCTTTCTTTCTCTCCCTCCCTCACTTTCTCTCTTTCTTTCCTTAAAGATGCCCATCAGATTTCTTTCATTCAGTGAAATAACTACAGTAGTCCTACACCCTTATCCATGGGTGATACATTTCAAGAACCCCAGTGGATGCCTGAAACTGGGGATATTACCAAATTCTATATATATTATGTTTTTTCCTCTTCATACATACCTATGATAAAGTTTAATTTATAAATAAGGCACAGTAAGAGATTATTGACATAATAAAATAGAACAACTCTAATAATATACTGTAATAAAATTATATGATTATGATACCTGAAAATATCTTATTGTACTGTACTCACCCTTATGATGATGTGAGATGATGATAAAATGATGAGCTGAAGCGAGGTGAATGTAGAGTCTGAATGAGGACCATCTATTTCTGAACTGTGGCTGACAGCGGATAACTGAAACTACAGAAAGAGAAACCACAGATAAAGGGGAATACTGTTCTAAGGTAGTTATTTTGTAAAACAAAGTAGTATAAGGCAAACTTTCTCAAAGTGGAAAATATCTATATTTATGGAGTTGTGTTCCTTGAAGAAAAAAACACACAATCTCAACTAAAGTATTCATATACTTTAAGCCAACATTTGTATTATGGACGTGTTCAGTTCTCTAGCTGGTTCTTACTTTTAATTTGGCTTCTTTAAGAAAGACTTCAATAAAGAAGTTTGTAAGATGTGTTTGAACAGACAGTACTTACACCCCATTCATGTGTCTTTTATCAGGACTAATCTATACATGCTATTGACCCATATACATTAGATGTTTCTGGCACTCAGATAACATGGATAGTTTGTTGTTACTCAAGCTTCCAGCTTAGGACTTAGTCTCTCATTCTTATACAGACTTTACCCTTAGATATAATTACAAATCATGACTTCTGTTTTCATAAGAACAAGACATAACTACCCATTCCCCATCTTTCCTTTCTGATATTGGCAGTTTTTAATTTAAATCCTAAGGTTATAGGTCATATTTTTGTAACTCGGGAAAATCTGTATCTCTTCACAAAATTTGGAAATACATTAAAGAGAAAATCATAGCTTGTTATTACAACTGTTTTTGTTCAAGGCAGTCATAAAAATAAAAGTTAGATATTTTTGACTCATTTTTTATTATAGTCAACAAAATTAATCACAACTCTTCATATCCAAAATATTAGGCTGCTACCACTATACTGCCTTTAAGTGTATCTGAATTCAACTTATTGTGGGTCTTAATAGAAATCACTTAAGGGGCACCTAGGTGGCTCAGTTGGTTATGTCTGACTCTTGGTTTTGGCTCAGGTCATGATCTCATAGTTTGTGAGTTTAAGTTCCACATCAGGCTCCACACCGACAGCTCAGGGCCTGCTTGAGATTCTCTCTTTTTGCCCCTCCCTCACTTCCTCTCTCTCATTCTCTCTCTCTCTCTCTCTCAATAAATAAATACTTGAAAAAAGATTAAAAATAAAAACAACTTTAACAAAAAGACTAGAAATCATTTAAGTCCATCAATGATCCATGTCAATAATCACAAATCATGAAATAGTACTGTGTTCCTATCCCCATTTTTAAGCTCGTCTTTGAGAATGACTTAAACCATGGCTTTTCTTTTGTAAAATGATGTGTTTATTGATATTGAGCTTTCTACACTTTGAAAAGTTTTATTCTTTTTTACTTGGGTTTCAATATTAATTATTGGTTTGTTTAAAACAAAACAATACAGCTGTCTGATTGCTAAAAGCTTATAAGGAGGACATCAGAGTGTATATGGAAGTACAGGACCATAATCTCTTAGTTTATGATCTTTTTAAAAAAATTTTTAATATTCACTCATTTTTGAGAGACAGAGAGAGACAGCGCGAGCTGGGGAGGGGCAGAGAGAGAGAGAAGGACACACAGAATGCGAAGCAGGTCCAGGCTCACGATTATGTGGCCCTTTCGTGCATGATTACAAATTTTTATATTCATTTGTACATTCAATGCTCTTAATTCTGATATGTCTTACTATTCAACCTTTAAATGCTTGAAAAATAATATGCTGTGAACGGTGGAGAATATAAAAGAAATAAAGCCATGATTCCTTGTGAAAATCACATGTTATTGGGGGAAAGTCACAGTTTTACATAAACAGGTATACTAGTACCTACATTTATTTATGCCAAAAAAATGAAAAATTAGATTAGTGAAAAATTATTCTATAGATTACTCATACATGTTCTGAAAAAAAAAGTTACATATTAGACTTTTAAAATTCTTTAACATTTATTTATTTTTGAGAGAGAGATAAAGACAGAGCACAAACGGGAGGAACAGAGAGAGAAGGTGACACAGAATCTGAAGCAGGCTCCAGGCTCTGAGCTGTCAGCACAGAGCCCGATGTGGGGCCCAAACTCATGAGTCATGAGATCATGACCTGAGCCAAAGTCAGAAGCGCAACGGACTGACCCACCAGGGGCCCCAATGAACTGGATGATATGATGGAGACCTAACAAAAAAAATCTTAGAATGCATATCCCTTAAATTTTCCTAAGCAAAACAATGTGGAATTTCAATAATATATTAGAAGTTAGCCATGAAATAAAAGTACGTATGCTACTTGCAAGGAACATTGAGTTTTTATCATCGTCAGTTAACTCTCAGTTTCCGAAGATGTTAATGAACTTCTCATGGTACCTAGCGCATACCTCAAAGAACTTATATGGTCATTATTGGGTCATAATTGTGATCATGATCAAGCTTACTAAAGTTGTTACTTTATAATATATTAGTTACGTGAAAGAATAAAAGTCAGAGTAGTACTTATTAACTCATTGACACATTTCCAAAGTGCCTAACCTACACCCAGGGAGTAGTTTACAAATGGCGAGCATCTGGATGGGTACCTATTAAGCTCCCTCAGGTGGATGCTTTCATGCTTAGTATTACTCAGAAACACTTTTAAAGACATGACACCTGCTCCATAACAGTTTGCAAAACTGAAGACAAACACATTGATTGACATAATTTGTGTTATGATGAAGCACAAATAAATTAGGAAATCTGGCAATCTCAAATTAGAAAATAAAGGCATCATGGAAGAGTAGTCACATTTTTATATTACCATTTTTGTTTATACACACACATGCACACACACACACATCTGAACATTCCTTATTAAAATAAAGTCTTTCTACTTTTTGTGTAGAAATTATGATACTGTTCATTACAGGGTAGGAAAATTGAATAAAGGAGGTGGGAGATCTGGAAAACAGTATTTTCTGGTCTCTGGAGGTAATTTTTTCATCCAGATTTCACGTTTATTTGACAAAATGATGAACTTCATGCCTGTAATGTAATGAAATTATCCAATTTTCCTACCTAATGGTTATAATTCCTTACATGTCCATAGGTTCCTCAAAACAGCTATCAAAAGGCAAACATTAGGATATTCCTCAAATTTTCTCTTCCAATATAGTCATTTACCCAGTAGTGTATGTATTTACATTTTACATACATCACTCCAATGCAGCAAAGCATTTTCTTCTGCCTTTCCTCTCATCCAATTGATCTCCAAACGTAACTTCAATAACCCTGTTATTTATAATAAACAAATTATCTTTGTCTTCTTACAAAAGCCTTTAGTATCTGGCACTTGCAAACTAATCCAGCCTCATCACTGGGCCATTTGTCATTGCTACACTATTGCTTCTTGTGATTCCCTGAATTCACCCTTTTCTTACCTTTGAACATTACCATTCACTCTCGTTGGACAAGCTTAGTGTTATTTCCTTCTGCCAAACTCTTGGTTTTCCTTTAAAACATTAGTTACTTCCTTTTCTTTAAAGTCCTCTTTGATACCTCCAAGTTTAGTTTATTGTACATTGTCTATGCTCTCCCAGTACTTGCATTATTTAATATGGATACATTATTCTAAATACCAATTATTTTCCTGCATATTATCTTCTTTATGATCTTGTGTGTTCCTTGAAGCAGGTTAAATGTCTTGTTTATTCTTAAGACACTCAATTCCTTGCATTTTCATAGGTTTTAATTAAATATTCATTTGAATAAGGGATATTGCAAATTAAAAGTAGAAGACTCAACCTCAGGGTAGAAATGGACAAACCAAATAGGATAGTTGCATTTGTTGCAAGCCACTGTTCGACTGCTAAGCCACTTGCACGTGGTTTAAAATTTTATTATGCTAGCACAATACTTGAAGATACCAACTTCCTATATTGGTCTGAGTGGGCCACACTATTTTTACAGATATACCATATAAATCCCAAATAATATTTCTGGCTCAAAAGTTAGATGTGGGTCCACTGGGGTTCTTCTCTCCCTGTGACTCAGGGTCTAGTTTTCCTCCATTCTGATGCTGTCAACTCAATATTTGAATTCCGATTTCAGTTACAGGATTATTATCCAATTTTATAAATGGAAAAAGACTGAGAGATTTTATGGATTGCTTTTGACCACTCATTAGTAAGTGGGAACCCAAGCAGTTCAGCTTCAGTTCTGGTGTTTAACCACTACATTACACTGCCAACCAACATAACATGTATTAAAGACGTCCATTTCCTGGCACATGGTGGGCCCTCAATACCTCTCACTTCTTCCCATTTTTATGTGCCAGATTGAAAGCCGTTTGAATATGTGTTTTTTTTTTCTTACTAGTCTTTTTCTTTTCAGTCCTTAGCACAGGAACTGTCAAGAAGTAGGCAAAGATTTTTTTTTTAATATGAAATTTATTGTCAAATTGGTTTCCATACAAAACCCCGGGCTCATCCCAACAGGTGCCCTCCCCAAGGCCTCCCCCATCAACCCTCAGCTTATTCCCAGTTTTTAAAAGTCTCTTATGGTTCGGCTCCCTCCCTAACTTTTTTTTTTTCCCCTTCCCCTCCCCCATGGTCTTCTGTTAAGTTTCTCAGGATCCACATAAGAGTGAAAACATATGGTATCTGTCTTTCCCTGTGTGACTTATTTCACTTAGCATCACACTCTCCAGTTCCATCCACGTTGCTACAAAGGGCCATATTTCGTTCTTTCTCATTGCCATGTAGTACTCCATTGTGTATATAAATCACAACTTCTTTATCCATTCATCAGTTGATGGATATTTAGGCTCTTTCCATAATTTGGCTATTGTTGAAAGTGCTGCTATAAACATTGGGGTACAAGTGCCCCTATGCATCAGCACTCCTGTATCCCTTGGGTAAATTCCTAGCAGTGCTGTTTGGATTCAGATTAATTTGGTTCATGATATTATCAGGGGAGAGCTATGGGATGCCAAATAAATGGGAGAGGTATAGTTTTTTTTTTACTTTCTTATGCATATAATTTCTGAAAGCATTAACATACACTTTAATACTATTAATTGATAGTGAAATGGATTTGGCATTGAATATTTAATTCCAAACAATTATAGTATGTTTCCAAACATAATGAGTTTACTCAGTTTTAAACTGTTATGAGTTTTTGTGACTGGTATAGGAGTCTCAGAGGTGAAGCATAAAATTTTAATGGGGGGAGACATAAAACATATCGAGAGTTTGCTACTGAGGATTCAAAGAACATTGTAATTAGAGAAAAAAAAACACTTTTAGAAGGCTGAGAATTAAATTCACATGCATACGTGCATGTACATGCACACACACACACACACACTCACACACTCCCACTGCTTAAGTGTAATTTAAAATGGCTTAGTTCTGTTCAAAATTGATGGCCTCAGAAATGCCAACCAATTCTGCAGACAAGAAATGTCTGGGCACTATATTTAATAATCTGAAGTTATAATTATATAAACCTGGCCCAGTTTGTGAAACATTGTAGAAAAGACAGTGTTTCCAATTAGATTTTTTATTGTGATATTTGTCTCTCCATGGTTGCTTAGATTCAGTGAATATGTAAACAGATTAAAATTTAAAACCTTGGGCTTTAAAGTTATGTCTTAAATGTCAGACTTTTTTCCTTTCTGGAAACATGGCAAAACTAGTAAATTCATGATATGGCTATTGTGTAGGTTAATGAAATACCATACAGGTCACAGAACATATTCCTGATATATATTTATTAGTAATTAGTAATTATTTTTATTCTTATTTGATAATAAATTATTTCTAGCACCAACTATTATTTGGGTAATTTTAAGATTTTTATTTACTATTTTGCTTATAAACACAATCTAGTCTATCTTTGCTTTTAAAAGAAGCAATGAAACAAAAATGATGTTTCTTCTTCCAGAATTATCACCAATCCTATGTTCTCAAAGAACTGCCTATTGCTTTCAGCCTTATTCCTTTTGACTGGCTACTTAACTAGCAGGTTAATTAGAAGAGAAAAGTGGAGGAAAAGACGTGGTATTAAAATAAGAAAGTGAAAAAAAATTAAATGAGAAAATAGACTGAGAAATCTTGAAGGCACTTAGCATTAGCATTTGCTTGATTTTTTTCATCTTGTGGAAAATATTTAATGTTTCTTTTGAGATATCATAATGTTTTGTGCAAGATTACATATTCCTACAAATATATAAAGAAATATAGATATTTTCAGAATTTGTATGAAACTATATTCTTAATATGGATGCTATTTCATTAATAGATTTTTAAGTAAATCGACCTTATTTTCACTCCCACATTTAGGTCATTTGTATAGTACATTCATGTGAGCTATACACAGTAAATCATAATTTATTTTTCAGACAACAAATTATTGGAAAATAATCAAAACTAGAAATAATAATGAGAACATACATCCTAATTTTGAAAATAGTTATGATGTAAAATATAATTAATTATGTTCAAATTATTGATACATTAATTACAGATATTTGTTTTTTACAACTAATAAAGATGACAATGTATCTTCATGCCATTGAGTCTACATGAACAAAAAGACTTGTACACTTACAACAGAAATAGGAAGAGGTATTGAACCTGAAATTCACATTGAATTCTATTTTCACTATTTTTATTTTCTATTTTTCAATGTGAATTTCAGGGCTGTACAGTAAAACATTGTCTTATAATTTACTTAAGTGGTGCCTAACCATAGGCTATCAGCTATACAGTTTCCTGTGAGGAGACAATGGAGAAAAGATAACAATTTTTTCAAGTGAAAAGACTTTTGTCATGGGGAAAGAAAAGTTACCGAAGTATAGGCAAAATATTATTACTTCATGTTGAAGAATAGATAATTTTCAAATTGATTATTATTGCAAGAAGAAAGAGAATATAATCCATACTTTTGAAATCACTATTAAATTCTGACTTCACACAAATATATAGAAAAATAATAACGATGTGAATTATTCAGTACAAATGAACTTAATTTGCCCTATGTGAAGTTTATTTACAGGGATGTAGTTCTATTAGTTCATATATAGAAGGATACATTTAGAATAGTCATTGGAACTTTAAGACCTGGGAACCACTAGCATTATCTCCTTTCAGTACGTTCATTTTACAAACTTTCTAGGCCTCATTGAAAAATGAATTACTTTCAGATGAATTTTGACATCTAAGTACCTGGCTCCTTGATTGTAAAGAATGCTAAAATTTCACTAGTGTAAAAGAAAAAAAAAAGAAGAAGAACATTTGTTTCAACTTGGTATTTCACAAGGGAGGTGGGGTTTTCTTAAGTCGATTGACAAGTTGGCTTTTTGCAAAATTTGGCTCCAATAAGATCTTGGAGACCTAGTGCTCTTTGTGCCTCCCTCCCCCTCAAAAAATGGAATTAATATCCTAGGTCAGTTTTATAATCAGAGTGAATAAATCATATCTTTGACCTCAGACTATGAAAGATTATTTCATTTTGCCTGATACCTGTTTGAGAGATGTAATAATAACAATGACACAAAAGGGATCCACTCAACCATTAAAAGACCAATGAACACAGCAATGAGGTAAAGACAGCTTTACGTATAGAGAATAATTTATTGGTTTTCAAAGTTGAGATCTGAGCCAGCAACCAAAACACTAGAGGCTAGCTAGGGGCAGCAGGTGTGATTTAATACCCACCTGCCTGAACACACATAAGAGAATAGTCACACAATTACAGGATATGGCATCTCTTATGACTCAGACTTTGCAGAATCCATTTGTACAGCACTGCCTGAATTTCTCTTTCTCGTTAAAAAATGTTCTGTTTGTCTCTGTCATAAAGAACAAGTAAATATAGAGAAGAGATTAAGGAAATCAGACATAATTTAACCTCTGATGGCACGATTTTTGATATCCCCAATTTTGTTCAAACCAATTATGCTTTTGTTAGAACAAGCCTGGAGGAGTGATTGTGAAAAAGAAAAAAAAATTTCCTAATAAATAAGTAGCAAGTTTGTCATTAAAAACTTGTCCCATTTATTCAATAGTATATTGGAAAGATTTCAAAGTTCAGTCTGTTATAAATTAATTAGCTAATTAATTAAACACAAGTCTGCATGTATCCATGCAGAGCAACATAGCGGGGGAATTCAGGTAAATTAAATCTATATTTTGGTCAAAGATTTAGTAATTTTATCTAACCAGATTACTGAGTTTATACAATTCCTGTATTGAACAGTTCAGCTCTTTATTTATTTTTTTTTAAGGAGGAAATATAGTCAAGCAGTTAGGGCCCTGTGATCAAAAACATATTCAAATCATAAAAAAAAGGTTGAAGATATAAAGTAATACCAGGCCAATATGCAAATTTGTAAAGGAATTTCTTGGAAGCAGAAAATTGAATGAATAGTAAATATGTAAGAAAAATGTGTTCATAACTTAGACTTTTGGTTATTTGAATTGTATAAAGTTAGGCAAAAATGATACAATGTTGGCAGAATCTTTAACCCCATTCACATACTTTCTAAGAGGGTATAAATATTTTCATAAATTTTCCAGTGAAAAATATATAATCCCAACTAATTAGATAATAATTAGATGCAGTTTCTATAAATGATAATGAAACTCTTCTTGAAATCCAGCTAAGTCTCAGAAGTTTCCTGAGTATTCAACATGAGGGATTTACTCTATGTAATATTTATTATGAGTTCTATTAATAATAATGAATGTCTTACTTCAGGATGCCATAAGAAAATGCCTTAGATTTGATGGCTTAGAAAACAGAAATTTATTTCTCCCAGTTCTGGAAGCTGGACATGTAAGATCAGGGAGCCGGCATGGAAGGAAGTGCTCTGGTGACAGCTCTACTCCTGGCTTGCACACAACAGGGAGAGAGGAAGAAAGTCCTCTGGAATCTCTCACAAGGGCCCTAATCCCAGCTTCAGGGCCTCACCATCATGATCCCATGTGATCCTAATTACCTCCCAAAAGCTCTGCCTCCAAATACTATCATGTTGGGGGAGAATAAGTCTTTCAATATGTAAATTTGGGGGGACACAAATATCCAGTCCATAATATAATTACACCCCTTGAAAAAGGAGCTACGCATCTAATATCTTTGAGTATGTTACAATAAGAAGCATTAAAATAACTCACTAATGTATACGTAGTATTTTGCTCTACAGCTGATCTCTACTGAAGGACAGTTCTGGCGAGTGCAAGGATGGGTGGGATTTCCTCAAAGGAAGATGTGTCATTTTGTTGGCTCCATTAGAAAACTGTGAATTTTAAGAAGCAAATTGACTCCATAGAACAACATATTAGAAATATTTGCTGTTATAAAAATAATTTCCCAGTATTAAAACCATCTTTTCCTTAGTGGGGAATAGAAGCATGCCCTTATTGGTATTAATGACATTTTCTTTAGTTAAAAAATAATTTCATCAGCAAATCCAATGAGCACGTAACTTAAGACCGGATTAATCCATGATTGGGAAGGAGATAATTCCAGTTTTGTTTTGGCTAGAAAAAATTATAAGCCTATTATATAATTAGTATTCTATTAACAGCAATTTAGACTTACATTCTGACCATTAGAAAGATATCTGATTTAAAAATTCATGTAACACAAGCCTTAACCTTAGACCAGCACTGTCCAATGCTGGTCTAAAACAATGGAAATATCTCTATCTATCTATCTATCTATCTATCTATCATCTATCTAGATATGGTTTAAAATTTTCTAAATGCCGCATTTGTATTTATTTTAAAGGTGTTTTTATTTATTTTGAGAGAGCGTACATGCATGCATGAGTGTGGGAAGAGCAGAGAGAGAGGGAGAGAGAGAATCCCAAGCAGGTGGCTCTGTGCTGTCAGTGTAGAGCCCAGCACAGAGCTCGAACCTACGAACCATGAGATCATGACCTGAGCAGAAATCCAGAGTTGGATGCTTACCTGACTGAGCCACCCAGGTTCCCCTAAATATCACACCTTTAAAAGGCAAGAAAGGAGTGGAATTTTAATACCCAATTTAATAATAATTTAATAAATTTTAATAATTTAATATTTTATTTAGACCAATATTTCTAAAATATGACTTCAGCATATAATAATCTCAGGTTGCTAATATTTTTTCATACTCTTCAAAATACGGTGTCTATTTTACATTTATAACACATTTCAATCCCAGCCACATTTGAAATACATAATAGCCACATTTGACTAGTGGTTACTATGTTGGATAATACTTCTCTGCACTATCCAATTAAAGAAAACAAATGCATACACATGCATGCATACATACACATTCACAGAGATTACAGCCTGAAGTGAGAATATGCAAATCTAATAACTAAGGTAAGGACAGCATCTTCCTCAGATTTAATGATACACAATAAATGTTACAAAATTGAATTTACATGGAAAAATGAGGAAAACACAAGCTCTGAAGAAAATGTAGAATTTCAGAGTATCACCACCACACCCTAGGATACTATGGTTATGTTATTTTGTGCAACTACCTAGCGTTCTCTACTAATACATCCTAAAATTTGTACAAAATGCTGTTACTGCCCATTGTAAGGAGTGAGATAATCCAAGAACCTCACTTACCAGGTTCAGGGAGTTGAGCTTGGGAGAGAATTGTGTTGCAGTTACACTAACAGCAGTGATATGGATGCCTCTAAAGGCTGAACATACTCAAAATCTATCAGGCAGAGCAAAGCATTAGAAATTAGTGGGATTTGTCAGGTGAAGACTGGGCAAAGAGTGAATAAATTAAGTATATCCACCCTATCTTTTTTGCGATAAAAAAGTTACATTGTGCCTCATTGTATAATTCCTTGTCTAATGGTAATAATATTCTATGATAGTGATGGTGATGGTAAGTGGTGAAATATAAAGGAATGCAGTGTTTTGAATATTCTAACTTTGAGCTTTTTCCTTCAAAACCTCTGTAACTCTAAATTTCGTACTTTTTAAATCATCTACCATATTTGTCCTATTTCTTTTGTGTGTGGTTAATTCTTCACAACTAATATAGATAACCCTTGGACTGGTTTTCCAGCTCCTAACAATTACTGCATCTTTTAGACCACCCCCTAATACAGAAGCCATATACTGTGCAATTCTCATGACTGGCTATTGGTGATTAACTCAGAGGTGGGCATCTTATCCAAATAGACCAATCACATTTTATGTCAAAGTTTAAAAAATTTAATATTTGCCACTGTCAAACACAGAAATTAAATATCACTGGACCTGAACTTTATTTCTGCAGATTCTGGAGAGAAGGCCCATGAATTTCTACTGATGAGTTCCCTTGGAGGGAACTGGTTTTACCACACTCCTAGCTATAACAATTCAGCTATTTCTTGTAATATGGTAGATACCTCAGAATCCTTCCAATAATTTGTTCATTAATCTAACTAGCCAGAATAAGTTTCTGTTATGTTCACCAAAAATAACTTTAACTAACTCATAATAAATTAAGACCAGTTGTATAGGTCAGAGTTCCACCGTTCTTTGAAGCCAGATGCTTCAGGATGGTGGAGAGCATCAGGATTATTAGAAATAGAACAAGAGCTACAGGAAACAAATGTATTATGGATTAGCTATTGGGTTTATGTGGACAAAAGGCAATGCACCACCTCCTCAATTATAAGATAGGAAACTTTTTAACAGTAAGGATAAAGCAAATCACCTTGAGCACTATGAACACTGAGAGGTAAGCTAAAGAGACAACAAATATTGGGGGTAAATTGGAGTTTAGTGGACTGAACTGTGCCCCCCCACCCCAAGTTCATATGTTGAAGCTTTAATTCTCAATGTGACTACATTTGGAGATAGCGTATTTAGGAGTTAATTAAGGTTAAATGAAATCATATAGGTGGGGTCTTAATCTGATAGGATTGATGACCTCAAATGAATAGGAAAAGACTGAGAGAGAGAGAAAGAGAGAGAGAGAGAGAGAGAGAGAGAGAGAGAGAGAGAGAGAGACCTTCCTCTCTCCACTCATCAGCACCAGAGAAAAGCCATGTAAACACACAGCAAAAGATAGTCAACTACAAGACAGAAAAAGAGCTCTCATTAGAATTGAACCATGCTGACATCTTGATCTCTGATTTCCATTTCCAGAACTACGTGAAAACAAATTTATTCTTTTAAGCCACCTGGTTAATGGCATTTTGTTGTGACATCCCAAGTAGACTAAGACATGGAGTAAGCTCCAAATTTCTAGTGTAAGAAAGTGTCAAATCCCTGACTGAGCAGAGCTGCATTAAATTTGAGAAACATATAATGGAAGATGGATAAAGACTTTCCCTAATTACAGGTGACCATTTAGGGCTAAATAATATGTCCCAATAAAGAAAAATAGTGCAATATTTTATCACTGCATATACTTGAGTTCCACCAATAATAAAAATTACTGTGTACTCCCTTTCCTCCTTTTATGGTAGGATAAATGTCTCTTTCAAATATTTATTTTGGGGAGAACACAAGTTGGGGACAGAGGATCCGAAGGGGGCTCTGCGCTGACAGGCTGATAGCAGTGAGCCGGGTGCAGGGCTCAAACTCACGAATCGTGAGATCATGATCTGAGCCAAAACTGGACGCTCAACCCACTGAGCCACCCAGGAACCTCAATGCCTCCTTTAATATATAAATCACAAGAAGCATACTGACACCTAACATTCCATAGACTCCATTGGTGTCTATTTTGGTACTGGCTTATCTTTGGCTCCAAGGTACAAATGCAATTAAGGTGCTAACCATTTGTCTGTAAAAGTTTGCCTTGCTGCTTTCTAAAATTCTTTTTCACAGACTATCATCCCAATAACCAGAAGATAATAAGCAAGGATAGTCTTGACCCTGAATGACAAAATGTACTCTAAGCTCACTCCATGATAAATTATATATAATTACAAAAATTTTAAATAACAGCAATACTCATGATGAATGATGGAATTGCTTCTTTAACAGCAGAATAGAGGAAAGGGGAAGAAAAAAACAACAGTGATGCGGACTGAGGATAGATTAGGAAGATTTATACTGGGCATTCTTTGGTAAGAATCAATAATTGTCATTTTTAAAAACACAGACACAATTTTATGTCAGGATAACAATATATCTAAGTAAATAATATGTCATTGAAATATTTAATTGCTATCTAGCAATGCTTGTTACATACCATTCCCATTGTCTTATTCATAAAACAAGTCTCAGATGTCTTTCATTACAACCCTTTTTCTTACTTTACTTACATTTCCAAAGTGCACCTAACTCACATTTCAAAAAAATTCTAACCTGGGTGATATGCCAAGAGTTGGTACCTGTCATGATCAGTAAAGATAGAATATTGCTTAAGTCAATGTCAATTTTTATGATGAGAGAAAATAAAATCTAGATGGAAGGGACAGAATTAATGGGCCCATGAAAATTACTTACAAAGGAAATAAATCCACTAAGAGATGTTAAATACATATTTTTAAAGACTATCTGAGATATGGAACTTTTGAAGGCAAGTATAAAGAAAAATAATCAAGACGCAGAATGAAGTCCCCCGTAAGTTATGAACGTAAAGGGATGGAAGTATAATTAATAGACTACTGCATGTGTACCTACAATTTATTTTTAAACTAGATTTATTTTATTTCATAAAAAGATGAATTCAACTATAATCAGTTACTCCAAGCCCATAGCAGAGATGTATGTCTCTTCTGGAATTTTATTTCTTTCATTACTATGTGAATATGAATTTTATTTTTAGAATTTGCAGCTTGTCGCCTTTTAAAATTATAGAACTGAAGACACCACCGTGTATTATATCACCTAGAAGCAAATGTCAGATATGAAGTGTGGTTGTTGTAGTGTTTAATTGCAAAGCTGAGACAGATAATACCTTTCTGTACTACAATGAAATACTGCATCGAATTTCGTTCTAGAAAAATATCAGCAAAGATTTTAAATATTTTCAATGTTTATAATTTAAATTTTAAATGTTTATAATTTAAAATAGCAATTACTGATACAATTGAACTCAATTATTTTAACACTACCTTTAATATTTGATTTGTTAAGATAAAATAGCCATCAATTTGCTTTTTAATATTATTAACAATATGTTAGTATCCAATCCTACAGATGAATACAAATAAAAGCATCCATTTGGAAAACACCTTGTGATCACTAAAATTGAAAAATAGGAAGTAACTTCTATATCTAATCAAATATTACATCTGTTTTTAGGATTTCATTGTTCAGAATAGTTTTTTGGCATTGAGAACAAACACTTCAACAAGTGTTTGCTCATTATTACTAAAACTTACAGTCGTGGTCAGTTGTGGAGTTATTATCTCAGAGTTTGGTGCCAGGCCAGCCATCTAGAGTTATTCAAACTTAAATCCGGAACTGATAACTTGCCTGAATCTACTTTCCTCTTTTTAGTTAGGAAAAATTTGTGGACTTTACTTTTACCAGCACTACCTGAGGAAGAAATAATGATAGAGGTAAAATTACACTGAGTCTTAAGGCGTGAGTAACAGGTAGGCGAAAATAGAAAGGAAAACATAAGAGAGGCAGGTGCAGAAGCAGAAGAAAAAAACAAAGAACAGGAATATCCCACGGGACATTCAGGACAACAGTGAGCAGCAGCCTGGACCAGCATGAGGTGCACATAATATTGAATGGAGAGATCTTGAAATAGTAGGCAAGCAACACTTACTTTTATCTTATGGGCACTGTGGAATTATTTAAAATCGGGGCATAGAGATAAGGAAAATAAAAAGTTTCACTTTATTTGTTTTTTAAATTGTGGTTTTACCTTAGGTATTATTCCTACTTAGATCGCTGCTCTCCCCAATTTCTTCTGCCAACATCTGCATGGACTGGAAGAAGAAATTGAGAGTGCAGAGATTAATTTAAAAACTATGTCCCCAGTCCCACTCTGAGGGAATGAAGAGCAAAGCAACAGAAATTGTTACAGACAATGTGGGGAGGAGGAAGACTGTAGGAGTGAGAGAATTGGGACATCTTAATAGAAATGACCTCATAAAGATAGAATAGTAGTAAGTAGTTAAGAGAAATGCAAACTTCGTGCTCGCTTCGGCAGCACATATACTAAAAAGAGAGAAATGCAAACTTCACTATAAAGATGGAAAGGGAATGAGGAACATACTCGTCAAAGACAGAAAGAGGTGTTTAGTTTAAAAAGTGTCAACATAAGTTGTCCAAAATGGAACTTGGATTGTACTTTGATGTAACACGTCAGTGACTACTTTGAATTAAAATGCTTGGCCTAAAAATGCAACAAGGTTTGTGTGGGAAGGGATTGGCTGGGCAGGAGATCTTATCACTGAAAATAATGAGTGAGAATTTTCCTATGGCAAGAAGAGTCAGAGGCTAGAACCACAGTAAAGTATAATATCCAGCCATACACTATTCTGTTTTGTGTTACAGTATTAGCACTGTAACACCGCTCTGTACTCTCAAAATAACTAACACACGTTTTGGAAACAGTGCACTCCTCAGGGAGGTTCTCAACCTTGTGAAATGGTATTTAAAGGGAAAGGGGTGATACAATAAAAAAGAGCCAAGATTAAAGATTCCATAGAAGCAAGAAGTCCTAATCTGACATGATCTGAACATATAAGACCATCAGCCATCCTTAGAGACCCTGGGAGATGGGTATGGGTTCAAAGACCTTAATTTAAATAAAAATGTGTCAGCTGATCCCAGTACTTCAGAGGATACTACCAATAACACTTGACCTTGAGGTTAGAGGGAAACCTTAGTCCCAGACAGGAGAAACTTGCTAAGAAAAAGATAACACGTTGCGACTGATACAAAATGCTCACAGGAAAGTCAAGGACAAATTGCTGAACCAAATTCTATAGGAGTGAAAATGAAGAAAGGAGACAGATGTCCCACAAGCCTGAGGTTTCAGGAAAGAAATGTGGTCAAGAGAAGCAACACAAAGGAGACCCAACATTCTGAGATGGAAGCACAGGATGGTGAAAGAGTAAGGAGGCAAATCTCTAGATCTATTTTGTAACAAAGGCTGAACAAATCCCTCCTTCCCTCACTGGGTTAGTAAATACTTATATATTGAATTAAAGGCTTGATTGATTTAAAACACAATGGTGGTGAAGCCTTACAGATGTGATTTTAGGGCATCAATAATTCAGTTGTAGATGGAGACTAGACAGAGTTAATTCAGCACAGGAAATTTGTTGTTGCTGTTATTCTGTTGTGGCAGTGGTTTTAAACAGGAATAATTTAACATAGTTTTCATAACTTATTTCTTAAAGAATGCAAGGTAATTGTTATTCCAGAGGCCAGTTAAGATTATTACTTTCTTTATGGTACAGTGTATGTAATTCTAACCCCATAAAGAATACTTTTTGTTAAATCAGATTAAACATGAAGATACATCATTTTTATAACTTTTACATTTGCTTCATATTATTATAGAGTTTTTATAATGAATTGCATTAATATGCTATCAATTATAGTTTAATGTTAATATATATGTTCATCATTTAAATGTTCCATTCAGATAACAGCATATAAATGCAATGAAAAATTGATATTCTTTTTTTTTTTTTTTTTTTTTGCTTGTTTTTTTGTTTTGAGAGAGAGAGAGAGAGAAACAGAGAAGAGGGGCAGAGGCGCACAGGGGGAGAGAGAGAAAATCTCAAGCAGAAAATCTCAAACTCAGCCTCAGAGGAGGCTCGATCCCACAACCTTGGCATCATGACCTGAGCTAAAGTCAAGAGTCAGACACTCAACCAACTGAGCCACCCAGACACCCCCAAAATCGATATTCTAATAAAGTACATTCCCTTATTGTTTAAAGATCAGTGGAATTCTTGTGTTTTATCCATGACTTGACCCTCAAAGTTAATGTGACTTTGTTGAAGATTTAATAATGTGAACATATACTTTATTATCATTTCAATAAGGTATAAAGGATAATATATAAGTAAAAGAAATGTTATTGATTCTCAAACCTAATGACCTACCAGAATCTAGTGATGTGCTCTTTAAAATTATGGATTACTGCAACTGAACCCAAATTTAGGAATATGAATTTGTAGATAATGTGACCAGGAATCTGTGTTTTTGCAAATGCTGTCTTGTTGATTCTTCTGCTGCTTGCCAGATAACTGATGTTTGTAACCAGTGGTAAATACTAGGTAAATACCAAAAAATATTTTTGGCCTTACACAATTACTGTGGTTTTTGAAATATTGAAGCACTATATTAAGCATATAGTCATAGAACCTTAAAATTATAATCTGAAAATTGAAGATTTAAAATGAAATAATATTATGGTCATTCTCAAGCCAAAATGTAAAAGGAATCATAGATGTGTGTAACTGAAAGGAATTATGGAAAACTAAACACCAACATGTTCGCTCAATATCTAGGCGAGAAACCTGAAGACCAGAGAAATCAACTTATTTATGTTGGCAATACAGCTAAAAAGCATGTTTTCACTTTCAGGGCAAAATATAGTCTAAAAGCTGGATGGTGATACATGTTTCAAATAGAAGAGGTATTCAAATGATAAATGTTAAATAATAAATTGTCTCTTATAATTAAAGATGTAAGCCAAAATGTTTAACACAACTTTGTTATTTAATATATTATCTGTTATGGGACTAATTTTTTACTTGTTCCATAAAAAGGTTTTCTTTTGCACCCCATAGTGCAATGTGCATGTTTAATAAGTGTAGCTCTAGTAACTTATTTTAGTTTGTTTCCTCCTGAACCTCTCCCCTTCCCACATCCCAACTCTCCTTTACACACACACACACGCACACGCACGGACACAGTCAACTATTTAGTTTGAACACGCAAAGATAAGCACTTACTGTTGAATATTACCCCAGGGTCTAGTCCATAATGTGGCAGGTTCTTAATAGCTATGGAATAACTTAATAAATGGATGAAATAAAATTTCAATTTGTTTATACTACTTCTGATTTTCAACTCTAACTTGAGTAATGTATTTCACATATCAAAACATATTTATATACTTTTACTTTTTTAATATTTTTATTTATTTTTGAGAGAGACGGAGAATAGGAGTGGGGAAGGGGCAGACGGAGTGGGAGACAGAGGATCCCAAGGAGGCTCCATGCTGTCAGTGTAGACCCTAATTTGGGGCGCAAAATCACGAACTGTGAGATCATGACCTGAGCCAAAGTCAGACACTCAACGAACGGAGCCACCCAGGCACCCCAAAACATATTTATATACTTTTATTTTTTTTTTAATTTTTTTTCAACACTTATTTATTTTTGGGACAGAGAGAGACAGAGCATGAACGGGGGAGGGGCAGAGAGAGAGGGAGACACAGAATCGGAAACAGGCTCCAGGCTCTGAGCCATCAGCCCAGACCCTGACGCGGAGCTCGAACTCACGGACCGCGAGATCGTGACCTGGCTGAAGTCGGACGCTCAACCAACTGCGCCACCCAGGCGCCCCTATATACTTTTATATAATAGCTCCATCTTTCTAGGCAGAATTTGTGATATCTTATCTGTGGAATAAACAAGACAGTAAAATCCAGACAACAAATTAACATGATGATTTAGCAAAGGAACTGGTTTAAAACCTAAATTTCTTTATTCCTGCACCACTAATCTAAAACATATACAATGTGAAAATGTAATAAATTACATTTACTACCTAGAACCTTTCAATGTCTAAAGTTTTCTGGATCAGAACAAGTTATGTACCAGAGCAAAAGCAAGATTCATCAACTTTGACCACTGTGAACAGATGTTATTAGTGGGTCTTACATTCTGTCTCTTCAAACCTTTCAAAGTCAAATGACTTTCAAACAGACATTCTGAATGTATCCATTTGGGTCCTACTTTGAAAGAACTAACTACATAGTACTGTAGTTGTAAATACTTTAGGAGGTATTAAGAATATTTGAACGTTGGTCATGTAGGAGATAATCCCAAGGAACTGACATTCATTTTGTTAGGTGTAACAATGGCATTGCAGTTACATAAGAATTATGTTGACCTTCCTTTCAGATATTAGATTGAAGTATTATGGGATGAAACAATATGATGCTTGGGCATTTCTTTAATGTACTTTTGAGAAGATAAACTTAAAAATAAATGTTGCAAAGTTTGATATTTGTTGAATCTGATTGATGAGCATATACTGCATTATACTTTTGTATAGATGCTTGGAATTTTTCATCAAAATAATGTAGAGACAGTATTTGCCACAGATGATAGATGGGCCCACCAATTATTTTTAAAACTTTGTTTCATGAAGAAAACTAGGGAAGAAATACTGTTATTTATTCTTTTTTATGGGCTTTGACTTTCCAGGAGATCCAGAACCAGTTGGAACTGGCTAAAGCTTATTGAAAACTGGAAAATTTGACTTATATCCAATATCCATTTATTTATTTAACAAATATTTATTGGAAATTCAGTTATATTCCAGGCACTGTTCTAGTAACATCGAAATAGACAAAATGCTTTGCTATAATGGAGCTCACATTTTGAGTAGAGACTGTGTGCCCCATTTACTTTCCCCATTATCATTTCCCCCCAACACATCTCCACTGTCTAAACCCATAAAGCTTGAGTTCTCGTTCATGGATCCTCTAGCTATGTCTCATTACTAAAGCAGATTGAATATTCGTCAATTTTAAAACAAGGAAAGAAGTTTTATGTCTATTTCTTATGTAATATTTATTCCAGAATACAATTCTTTGAGGAAAATTAACATTAATAATTTATTGAACTATAGCTCTGCAAATAAAATAATGGCTATTTCTTTCTAATATGTATATATTTTCATTTGCCTTCGGGAACAAGCAAGTGGTCATTACATTCTGTCTTTAGACAAGGACTTGCATTTAAGGACGTGAGTCCTGATAACAGTTGGAGGAAGATTTTAAGAGAAGATACTCTACTTTGAGAGAAATGTACTAAATAAATAATAAATTTCACACAGCAAAACTATATATTCACAGGGTTTTTTCCAGAAAAGTATGGACAAGCACTCCCATTATTAATTTAATAAGCAATATTAATATATATAAATATTAATATATTAACACTAATATTCTCAGTATGTACACACACATACAAATATACATATACAAACATACAAATACATTTGTGTATATATACATTTACATATGTGTATCTCTAAATTAATATAAATGACATGATTGTTTAAAATGAACAATATATGCTCTATAAGCTAGTTTAATCTGAAATAACTATACCAAATATTGTCATTTTTGGATAAAAATAGCACAAAAATGTGTGGATATATACTTAACCTTTATGGAAGAATTTTACTTTCTATTTTATCTTATATTAAAACATGGAAAAACTGTAATTGCAGTAATAAAAATTTGCCGCATTCTTTTACTCAGAAAATTGATTTAACAACTGAAATTAATTACTTTTAAAAAATAAATGAAGAAAGTTCTGAGATGAGTTTGAGGTTTCTATTTGTGACACCTGCACAAACCATGTAAAGAAACAGAGGGTTTGCCAGAGACAGACAATTGAAAATAGTACTCTATATTGAAAACCATCCATCATAGAAACAGTTACTGAGATAACTTTCTACTGATACCTAAGCCTTGCAATGAAGGAGCACTGTAATACAAAATAAGTTTCCACTGTAAAATATATAATTAATTAATTTAAGTACTTTTTGCATTATTGAATTTTTTCCATTTTCACAAGCATAAGTGATTTCATAAGCATAACTTATTCATTTGTTTTAAAGCTTAAAGAAAAGTTTAAAGAATGTGGCTGTAATGAAAATGAACAAAATCGCATTTATATAATATTTGCAGTATTTTGTATATAATTATTTTTAAAAACTGTAGTCTTTCTTGCTTCTTATATTTGGGTAGACAAAGAATCGTATTCATATTTTTCCTTCACAATAGAACATTTTTGTCCAATAAAGACATATCAGTAGCAGTGTATGCTAATATTCTCAGTATGTGCACACACATGTACAAATATACATATACATAAGTACAAATACAAATACATTTGTATATGTGTATCTCTAAATTAAAACCTGTTGATAATCTTTTTACATGCATATACAATATATATACAAATATATATATACAGATATATTAATAAATATATTAGATATAAATTAATAAATATCATAAAATATTAATATATTTGGTTATCTATTTATGTGTGTATATATATTTGTGTATGCGTGTGTTTCTCCTAAATTAAAACCTGTTGAGAATCTTTTTTTTATTTATCTTTTGGTTTTCAAACTGTCAAGAGTTCTATCTACTCATAACAGTAATACAAACTTCAGATAAAGTTTGGTAAGTGCGTCCTTCTTTGAAGGTAAATTTCCTTCCTGTCCTTCCTAATTTGTATCTGCGGGATACAGAGATTTTTGTCTGAGGGAGATCATTTTAAATCTCCCATTATTATAATGGATTAGTTACCATTTTTTTGTCAAATTCTTCCCATTTTTGCTTTACATTGTGTAACTGGATTTTGATGCAATCTTAATGTTTCAGATGAACTACTTATTGATAGCAATAGGACTACACTTATCTTCAAGATGACAGAGACAACTTGACAGAACCAACATTTTTATTTCCACTTACATGCTGCTAGGAAACATATGTAAATAGAGTTGGAGACCTCTAATTTTATAAACTGATTAAAGCCTTGAACTGACCATCAGTGAGCTGCAGAAATGGCACCAGCTCTATGGTGAGAGTCAGGAGAGGTGGATATAGTGAACAGGAATACTTCTACTGTGAACGGTAGCACTTTGTTCTCAATGAACTAAACTTACCCTCAGTATGGATTTGCTTTCACTGCCCTCAGTGCTTCTGCCAAAACCACTTTCTGTAGACCTATATAACGCATTATTCACTGGCCTATCAATCTACATGGGCATTGCTTCGAACCAAAGAATGTATTTTTAGTAAAAGAAATATAGCTCATGATCATGGAAGTTACTTCCATCTGCTTATTTATTCTGTCATAAATTACCTCAAATTTACAAATTTATAATGGCAAACATTTATTATCCTACACTTTTTCTGGAGGTCAGAAATTGACGAACTGCTGGTAGTTCTGGTTCAGGGTCTCTAATAGGTGTCTCTTGTGAGTGTCATTCTGGAAGATCTGCTTCAAATGCTCACCCACAGGACTTTTAGCTGCAGGCTTCAATTCTTTACTATCTGGGATTCTCCATTGGGCTGCTTACAACATGAATTATCTGATAAAGTGACAAGCCAACAGGAAGCCGTAGACTTATATAACTTAATCTCAGAAGTGACATACCATCACTCATGATATTCTACTTTTTACACAGAATAACTACGGTGTAGTATAATATGAAAGGGAACTACATATGGTGTAATACCAGGAGGCAGACATGTTGGGTTCCATCTTGAAAACTGGGTGCCATACTGGTCTTACCTTCTTCCATCTATCCTGTAATAGTTGACCTTTGTAACAGTGATATGGCTTTTAGAAGACTTATTTATGGCCACAGATGGATAGCCATACACCGTGGGGCAAGATTAAGGCCCTCTGGAATGCAGTATATATTCTACATCCATTACCAGCATATTGTGCTGCTGGTTACAGCGGCAGAATTCATGGATCCAGGGATCAAGGGTGGAAACTGGAATGTCTTATCTCACTATTACCTCATATAATCTACTATGAAGTGTTTGCTCCACAACTTTGCTGTCTGTAAATGCCAGAGTCCAATGTACCATGAGCTCCAATGTCTGAGGTCATGAGAAGATAGATATCCCAGTTCAAAAAAAAAGAGAGGGAATTCATCCTTTCTCTGCCTTATTTTGTTCTATTGGGTACTCAAAGTAATAGATGATGCCCATCCATACTGGTAAGGGCAGATTTTCTTTACACAGCATACTGATTAAATACTAATCTCTTCCTGACACAGACTCAAGACACACAGAAATACTGTCTGTGTGTCAGTAGCTAGCCAGACATCCCTCAGATGAATCAAGTTGATGCATAATATTAACCATCACAGAAATTACGGAGTTGTACCAACTATATTTCACAACTCTTGATTTCTTTCATTTTTGAAAGAATGTAGTTACTAAATTGGGTCACTTCCACAGTGAATTAAGGTACCATAAAACTGTGACTAGAATTCTTAAGGCTACTAAAAGGGTCTTTTAAGACTTCTTTATCTCACTTACTCTATAAAATACTTCCAAATAATTAATGCAAATAACAACCTTAATTCCCATGAGCTATATGATGTAAAGGTATAAATGTCACATTAATTATTAAAACATGAGCTGTTAGAATTAGTTTAGGTCCAGTTATTAGTTAAAAGTTTTTTTTTTTTTTTTTACATGGAAAGCCATAAACATTTTTCCTCCAGTGTTCTTAACAATGTGAATATGTTAATATTTGAGAATAAGGCAGACACTACTATTAGTAATGAATATTTTGAACAAACTCATTTTTTAAACTTATAGTTTCTTGAATTATCAATGGGTCATATTTCTCCTAAAAAGTAATAAATATATATGTAAGGGTCTTTCCAGAAACAAAAGGCATTTTTTTTAAATGAACATACCTATATAGCTCTTACTCTGCTTCCCACGTTCTTTTCTAGAGAGGCATGCAAAATTATTATTTTTTTCTTTATTACAATATTTGCATTCACCATTTATATGAGGTTCCATAGTAACTCATAAGTCAACTTTAATCATATAACCAAATATAGCTTATTTTTGCAATGTTATTTTATTCCATGGAGTAAACATGTTTTAACAATCATACATCATTTAAAAATGATTTTATTATAATTTAAAATAACAGACCTAATAACAAAAATTGCATGAAAAAATTATTATCCTCATGTGAGCAAAGATTGAAATTGTCATTCAAATGATGTGATCCATCACTTTGGAAAATAATATCAAATTAGTAAAGTTTATGTTTCTTAAGAAAAATAGGAACAGGGGGGAACCTGAATGGCTTGGTTAGTTGAGCATCTGACTTGATTTAGGCTCAGGTCATGATCCCAGGGTTACAGTACTGAGTTCCACGAAAGGCTCTGCACTGAGTGTGGATGGAGACTGGTTAAGATTCCCTTTCTCTCTCTCTCTCTCTCTTCTTCTGCCCCTCTCCCCTGCTTGCACACACACACACACACACACACACACACACACACACATACACACACACACACACACTCTCTCTCTCTCTCTCTCTCTCTCTCTAAGACAATGATAATAAGTAGGGACACAAGTCATACAAATGTCCCTTACATAGGGAGGGATTTTCTTCCCTCCATAGAGAACAAAAATGGAAAAAAGAGAAGAAAATATCTTAGAACAAATCAAACTATTTATAAATGTAATACTACTAATAATAAAAATAATGAAAACGTGATATTTTTGATTGTTTACTATTTCCACTTACTCTGTATTTTCATGTTTTTGTAACAAAGCAACTGTAGGTTGTAGGTTTTATTCCTTCATCATACTGGTAAGGAAATTAAAGCTTAGAACAGTTAAAAACGGTTTTGAATCCATATTTCAACCACCACTCCAGAGCTTTAACTTTGAATTTCTACATCTAAATATTTCAACAATATTTACATAGGGGTTTACATTTTGTAAATCACCTAAATTGATCATCACAATATAATCTTAAGTTAATATAAGAGGTATAATTAATACCATTTTATAAATGATAAGTATTAGTCCTAAAGAAATATTCCCCAAACCCCTCCTCCTGAGAAATGCAAGGCTTATAAGTGGCAAATTCACTAATGTAAAATCTTAATATATTGGCTCTTTTTGTCAGAATAACATTTCAAAAACACTTATAAAAACATAACAATCTACAATTTAGAGTCTTAGTCTCCAGAGTTGTGGGGGGAGGGTGAGGTTTTCCGTAAACAGGTGAAATCTAGATCTCCTATGTTAAGTATAAATACTCCTACAGTGTGGGCCATCTTCAGGGGTGTTCTATCATCTACCCAGGGGGGAAAATATCACCAGTACTGATTTTCACATAAAGTTCTTTACAACCTGACCTTGGCTATCTTCCTATCCCTGTCTGCTGTCACTCTTACAAATCTGCACTTTTTAATATATTTTCACCTTATTCTGCAATCAAATCATATTCATCTCTGAAGTTCCAGAAACTTCTCACTGGCCTGGAAGCTTCTTGAAGATGTGGACATCAACTCATAAAAAATAGTCTGGTAAATAGGGATTGATAGGCTGGAATTCACACATTCATATTTCTGTTTGAACTTATTCAGGGTCATTGTCATAAAAAAATGGTTAGTAAATAGTGACTGATATGATAGGAATTCTTACATTTGTATTTCTATTTGAATTTATCCAGAGCCATTGTCTATGCTTATATCAAGTGATAAAAAAAATAATAATTTTCCATCTGATTTAAGAAAATAATCTAGGGGTGCGTGGGTGGCTCAGTTGGTGAAGCGTCCGACTTCAGCTCAGGTCATGATCTCACAATCTGTGAGTTCGAGCCTCATGTCAGTCTCCGTGCTGACAGCTCAGAGCCTGGAGCCTGCTTCAGATTCTGTGTCTCCCTCTCTCTCTCTGCCCCTCCCCTGTTCATGTTCTGTCTCTCTCTCTATCAAAAATAAGTAGACATTAAAAAAAAATTAAAAAAAAAGAAAAGAATCTAGGTGAGTTCAATAATAGATCAGTTGTATCTATTATATTGTGGGGTATTAAAAAAAAAGAAGAGAAAAATCAGTAAGAAGGACATTTTAAGCAGCAAGATTACCAGGTTTAAAGGCATGGAGGTGTGAGAGAAGTCTGTGATTTTGACAGTAAGTCCTTTAGAATGAGTGTTTAGTGTTTGGAATATGAATGAAATGAGACTAGGAAACTAAAAGACCAGAACTTGAGAGGCATTATATTCAGTGTTTATCCTGTAGACATGAATGCCATTGAAATGTACTTATCCTATAAGCACTACATTTATTTTTAGATACACTCAATCATAAGGAAGTATAAATATCCCAATACCTGCCTAAAGAGAGTGAAATAACATTATAAATAAAAATGTAGCAACTTCCAGTTGTAGATCTCACTTCCAAAATATAGACCTTCATTAATACCTTAGAAAGTAAGTTTCTAAACATGAAGTTGGGGGAATATATTCATTATATAGCTATAAACACATTATGTTTTTATAAATATAGCTAGTTTTCATTTAAGCCTGGAAATTAACTCAAATGAAATTCAAGCATACTTGACTTTTGTGAATTATGCCAAAATAATTCTATGTGAACCTTTTGAAAAGTCAAGTTATATTGATTGAATTTTGGAAAAGCAATCTCAGTTGATGACTGAGAGGTTAACAAACTAAGAAAATGATAAAATATCTAAAACTTTAACCTATTATTTGCCTATATTTTATTTATTAGATCAATTTAAATACCCATAATTTATAAGCACATTGAGATCATGGGATATAATAAACCAAAACCATTAGGATCAGAGAGTTTTAAGTATAAAAGTGAGACTCATATTTATCTCTAAAAGGCTTGTGAAAATCACGTGGAAATAAAGAAATATTACTATAAAGTATAAAATTAGACAAAGATGAGAATAGCTGAAAAGAATCTTTTCCTCCCTATGGTGAATTGAAAAAAGTACATAGTGTTAATTAGGAAGCAAATTCTATTTCTCTAAATGTTCTTTTGCTTTCTGATATTTCAGGAAACAATTTTATGTTTCAAAGATGGATCCTAAACTATTGTCACTTGCACATAGCATTTACAACCTGTTTATAGAACAGTACTCAACACATTCTAGGATCTTATTAAATTTATATTTTGAGACAGTTTCATATTTTTTTGAAATTTATACTAATATGTCATATTAATATCTATATATTTGAATAATAGAAGTATACACACCTAATTGACCTAAATATTATTCAATCCACTAACTATATTTGAAGCACACATCAATGCATTCATTTCTTGGAATAATTTCCCAAATTCATCCACACCCCAAAAACTCCTGATTTCTAGGACTCAGAATGTTTGATCTAATCAGTGTCCTCATTTCAGAGATAAAGATGTAAGGCTGTAAACAGTCGATCATATGGTTATGAGGATAATGCATAATTTGAACTAATGTCAAGATTTCCTAGCTTCCGGTTCTTGTTCTTTCTGTTATATCATTACATCATGATGTATTTTGTTTGGCCCATGTTTTGGAAGCATAGTGTTGACTAAGCTTTATTACTAGGATTGAGGTTCCTAATTTGGAGTGTATCCACAAAAGAAAATTCATCAGCTTAAGCAAGAGTGCTGGGACACCTGGGAGATAAAGTTGCTAAATCATGATGGAATCCAAATAAAATGGCATTTAGTCAATCACCCATTAATTTATTCAAGAAATATTTACTAAGTATGTACTGTGTGTTAGATATTGTTCTAGGGACTGCAATTACAACTCTTACTGAAACCCCTGCTCTCACTGAACTAGACAAATTACACAGATAATAGACACATACTAGCCTATTAGATGGTGATAGGTGCCATAGAAAAAAATACAGCTGAAAGTGGGATAGGCAATCCCACGATGGCATTCATAAAATTTTAATTAAGAAGGTTGGTAAAAGTAGTGCTAAAAAGGTGATATTTAAATAAAGGCTTGAATTACGTGAGAAAGTAAGCTAGGTAGTTGTCTGGGGGAAGAGTATTCTAGAGAGAATATCAAGAACACATGCCTCAAAGTAGAAACAATTTAGTAAGAAACAAAAGGGTACACTGGCCGTTGTAGTCTAAGTGAGAGAAAAGGTGCAGGAGGTGGGATCGAAGAGGTAAGAGGGTCCAAGACTTTGAGGGCTTCTACATTGTGAGTTTTTTGTTTGTTTGTTTTGTTTTGTTTTGTTTTACTTGTGATTCTACTCCAGATGGGGCAGGAAGGCATCAGAGAGTTTTGAGCAGAGAATTGATATGGTCCGACGGACATTTTAATAGGTTCACACTGTGTTTATGCTGATATTGAGTTAAAGGGATAATGGTGGAAAGGGAACAGTTAGGAGGCAATGTGATGATTTCCTACCCAACTGAAATGAACGATGATAGTCCCACAGATAATCAGAGAACTATAACAATAACCACATGCAGGGGCACCTGGGTGGTTCAGTCAGTTTAGCATCTGACTCTTGATTTTGGCTCAGGTCATGATCTCATGGTTCCTGAGATCAAGCCCTGTCTTGGGCTCTGCACTGACAGCTCTCTCTCACTCTCTCTCTCTCTCTCTCTGCCCCCTACCCTGCTCATACTCTTCCTCTCTCTGTCAAAATAAATAAGCTTAAAAAAACACAATAATCATATGCAGTTTTAAAAACAATAAAAACCTGAAAATACAAACTGTCAAACTGGTTAGTGAGTATATTGACTCTGGAAAATTTTGAAGGTTTTAAATGTAAATACATGCTTACATTCATATTATAAATTAACAGTAAAATGAAATGTCTTGTACCATTGATTCATGTATCTATAAATACCACATGACTATTTTTAATAACCAACTTAGTAACTCAAATATATTTTCCCTTTTTTAATGTTTATTATTTTGAGAGAGAGAAGCAAGTAGGAAGGGGGAGAGAGAGAGAGGAGAGAGAATCTCAAGCAGGATCTGCGTTGATGTGGGGCTCAAACTCACAAGCCATGAGATCATGACCTGAGCCGAAATCAAGAGTCAGACACTTAACTGAGCCACCCAGTCGTCCCTTAAATATATTTTTCTTAATTAGTTACAACTATTTTCTGCCTATTGTTTTTGGTTTTCTACACAGAGTGAGCACTTCAGCTAGAATGGAAATGCAGGAAACTCCTTAATATACATTTTATCTTAAGCATAAACCTACATGAAACGAGGAAAATGTATGGGAAAATGACATTTTTATAACAGGTAAAAATAATTTTAATAAAATGATATTCTGAGAAACTGAGTATTCAGGGTACATCAAACATAAACATGAATTTTGCTGACTCTTTCTTGACTCCAAAACAGATTAGGAACTTTACCTACTTCGAATGGAAAGGGTGTTCCTGTGTTACTATGACAGCTAGACAATCCCTGGGCCTTCAAATCAAAGCAATTTCCTCTAGTTCTCCTAGTTAACAGTGGTCCAGACTTGCATCCACAGTAACAGAAACACCACATTCATCCAGGTTTGCACGCATACTTGGTTTTGTTATTTAGGGTGGTAAATTTATTTGTTTTTGTTTTGTTGTTGTTGTTGTTGTTTTAGTCGTACACAATTAGTGATTCTATCTTGGATTGTTGCCTGCCAAACTGGGATCTCATTAATTGACATCTGGCTCAAGATTCTCTAGCATTATAAACATAACCCAAAAAATGCAGGAATGGCATGTTGCAGCTTAAAAGTCCCTGCCATGAGGGATTTTATTTCACCTGGACTGTAGGGAGAGTGAAAGAGACCACTTGAAGAACGAGGTCTATCAGGTGCTGGCTTATGTCATCATAGAGCCAAGATCACAATCAATCCAGTGGAAAATCCAGGATTACCTCCTTATGGGCCTATGGCCAATCAGAATCACCCCAAGACCCAACAGTCTGACAAGCAGAAAAGGATGAGTGACTTAAACATATTTATGGTAGAGTCTTGGTGTCTAATTCAATTTAAAAAAGACTTCAGGAATGCAGAATGACTGACACAATACTTTTACGTGTGTCTACCAATTGATGGTGTTATATACATAATTTATCCTCTCAAAAGGGGCAATTTTAGCATTAAAATCCTTTATTACATCACATGTACTAAAATTTAACAATACATACTATAGTCATTGGCCATTTATTAGTAAAAGTTTAGCTACTGTATTTATTGTAAGTGCCAAAATATCACCCCGTAGAGTTCATTAATCTGGTCACTTTCCTCTTATGGCCATGTCTCTATTAAGAAAAATGTTTTCTTCTATTTTATTACATAAGTACCTTATTTTTTTGCCTTAACCAATCACTCTTCATTCTGAGAATCTACCATTTAATTGAAAGGAAAAAAAAAAGAAATTAAAAATATAATTTGTATGTAACTTATAAAAAACTAATTTACGTTAGTTATTAAAATGAAATGGTAGGAAAGATTTCACAGAAAGTGAACATTTTTATTGATGTCAATTGCAGAGTCATTTCAAATAAAATGAATAGAGAAACAAGTATGCTGCATCTGTTCATTTTAACCCTAGTTTGTTTCAAAAGGAAATGATAGCTATTTAAATGCTGTTAGGTCATTGAGTACACTGAAAACAGGGGTCAGTGGGGAGCAAACAACAATTCACTTTTAGTTCAAGGTTCCAACACCAGGGAATGTTCCAAGAAGCATTTCATTTTCAAATGAATTCCTTCCACTTGGAGCCAAAGGTCAGCAAGCTAGCATTAGTTAAAGAGGTCTCAGCTGCATCAAAGTTAAATAACAACCAAAAGTCACCCACAGCAGTGTCTCTCTAATCCATAGACTTGTCCCCAAGGGTGTCAGGCCAAAGAAGAAAACAGAGATTGGTTAAAGGTGCTAACAATAAGTGCTGTGATCAGTAAGCATCTTAGGCTGAGAACTGAGGATAAGAAGCTTTTTTGTTCTCCTCACAGAAGAAAAAAAATTCTATTTAAGCACAGCTGTTGAAGTAAAGGTATATATTTGGAACTGATCAATCTATATAACACAACATAGTCAATTAAGTAATGCTTAGAATCTAGGCATTTCACAGTAAACATGAGAAACGTTATCTTCTTTTAAAATTTCTATGGTCATGATATAATGATCAACCTCATGCATAGACTGACTTTTAGGTGAAATTTTTTAAAAGGTGAAAAGTCTTTCAGTGAAAAGCTTTTGCATCCCGTTGAAAACATCAATACCACAAGCCCGGTTGGTATTCTCAGAGAAATAAATATTGATTTCCCTCCTCCATTCCTTACCAATGTCAGGCAACTACCCTGATTGCTCTGAATATTTTATTGTTAACAATTGACAGATTGTGTTAGCATTGGATTTTTATTGTTTCATTATACTCTCTTCTCAAAAAGGCATTTGTGTTCTTTTTTTTTTTTTCTTTTTTTTTGGCATAGACCAGACAAAAGTGAGGCTGAAATTACTCCATAGCTCTTTTGTCAAGTATGATATATCTAATTTTGGATTTACTACCACTGACTTTGCAAGGATTTATTGAAAAGGTGGCTGCTTTCCTATTACATTCTTTTTTAGCAAATCAGACTACAAAGGTATGCACATTTATGCAATGATTAATTGGAGCCAAATGGTGCTCAAAATATTTCATGTGAATAAGTTTAAACATCCTATTCCTTACCTTGATTACTGACAATTGTTACCTTGCCTAGTCAGGTGTTGTGACTAGCTTTGATGTTAATCATCTTTGGACAAATTAGCCCACACAATCCAATATGTGCATGGACATTGACTTCATCTATTGGGTTTTATTTTTCATTACCTCTGTATGCAAATCTGACTGAATAATTTAGAATAAATATTAAAACAATATTGATCCAATTCACCAGACTACAAGCCATTTCTATGTCAAATGGATGAGTTCAGGAATTTATTCAAGTGCAAAATGACCTAAGGAAATGACCCAAATGCAGAAAAACATTGATTTATCATTATAAGAGCATTTTTTAAATCTCCAGTTTTAACAATTCTAAAACAGAAATCTAAAACTATTTATGAACAAATATTTCATAACTATGTTATTATCTTGTCTTCTTTAGATAAAACACCTTGAAGGCTATTCCAAAAAATACTCCCCATGAAAAATGTGCCTGCAAAGACTCAGTTTAGTTATTTCAATAGTTCATTATGCTTTGCTGGATTCCAAGGTTTTATACTAAACTCCACACAAGAAAAAAGAATGCAATATCAAGATTCCATTATTATTTCTGTTATAAATTCCTGAGAAAGCTATAAAATTTTACTTTAAAATGTGACTGAGACTTTTGCTGCACATGTATAAAATTATCAATTTTCAAAGTATATAAACATAGGGGCCCAAAGATGGGCCACAATAGCATGAAGATGATTTTGGGTTGAAGGCAACCGAGACCCCCATGTGCTCAAAGAAAACCTTTTTTCCCTCCATTAACTACAAAGAAGAATCTAAATTGGGGGCTTTTTGCCAGAATAAGGGTTATTAGCAAATATCAGTTTTATATGAGTGACCCATCTAAATGACAGGGCAAACATCTGATTACCCAACATCTACTCTTCTGATGGCACTATGAATACACTCCTTTCCTCTGAAGTCCCAGGCTCCTACCCCCGTCTGCTTAGCTCAGGATCTGTCTTTGATTTCATGTCTGTGTGGATTTCCTGTACATACACATCTATTAAATTTGATTTTCTCCTGTTAATTTGTCTCATGTCAATTTGATTCTCAGTCCAGCCAGAAGGACTCTAACAGGGAACAGGAATTCTTGCCCTGCTACAAGTATTATGCAAATTAATCAGTTTAAAATTTACATAATAAATTTATTTTATAGTTCTAAAGTGGTCATAGAGTCTAAAATAAACTTAGTGATAATTTTGACTGAACACAACACTGATAGCCACAGAGAATTAGAAAGGAAGTGACTGGGAAAGTAGAAAATCTTAACAATTTTGTGCAGCCGCTGATTTGTGTAAAAAGACAGAAGTGGAAGAGGAAAAATTAAAGGATAAATTATTCTACAGTATCTTTTTCTTAGATAAATATATATGTATAAACAGAAGCTTTTCCAAGATATGAAAATCTCAAAATATTTGCTGTGCTAATCCAGACTGAGAACATTTGCTTATGAATATTTTTATAATTATTATGCAATTTCAATAAAAATACTTCCAAATACATACCTAGAAAATATCTAAATGATCAATTTATTTACTAAACATTATATAACATTTAAATAAAAGAATTTATTTGTATCTATAAACTATCTACAAGCATTTTAGTCTTACAAATATATTTCTACTGTGAATTCATCTATAAGGCAAATAGAGCAATCAATGATGCTTCAAATTGTTCATTAATTTTGTCAGCAATACTTTCTCTTCATCAGAATAATTCATCAAATTCTATTAATGATTGAATTTTCTAATCTATAGACTTTCAAATATTCATTCAATAAAATATACTCTGTGATTCCAATTTAAAGAGTTAATGTATGCAAAAAAGATTCAAAATATCAAATAAAAATAAGAAAGATTGAATACAATTTAAAAGAAAAGAAAGATATAAATATAAAAATATATTTCTTTCAGAATTTGAGTAATCTATAAACTTTTTATGATATACTAACAACCCCAGTCCTATATCTTCTTTGAACTGCTATTCAATCTTTGTGATTTTATTATATATGTATACATACAACTTACCCATACAAATCTATCAGGTAATTTAAAAGTAGTTAAAAATTGCATTCTTTTATACAATTTAAATGTAAATAAATATTAATAATTTAACATTTATTGATTTAAATTAAAAAAAATTAAGTTGTGGTCCCATGGCATCCATAAACATACCTCATAAACCTGTAAAGTCTGCAAATGTTGCTTGAATTTACCTAATCATTAAACTTATTAAGGGGTCCAAGACTTTGGAAAGGTATTAAGTAAACATTACTATATTTTAAATGTAATCCAGTCATTGTAGAATTTAGATTTAAGATAACTTTTAATTAAAAAAATCATATGCTTAAGTATGAGTAAACCACTACATGTTTTATGTTTTCATTTTAGGAATATTTCATTAACATTTAGATTTTTTTATGTTTGTTAATTCACTCTGTAGAGCATACCCTTCCAAAATGTCTATGTAAGCATAGGATCTAAATTATAATGAGTATATTATTTTACTGTAGGATCTAAACAAATTAAAACACTGAATTAAAAGCACACTTAAGAGAATAACCTGACAGAATTTTCTGAAGCCACAGTTCAGGAAATAAGCATTCCTATGGAAAAATAATTGACTCCCCAAAACAAAATGTTCACTTTTTTGAATTATCACAACTTAAACTCAGATTAAATCTAAATCCAAGAAAGAAGTTTCTAGGATATTTTTTGAAATGCAACCATTGGTGCTCAGTGAGTTATATAAATATTAGCTAAATTTTGCTTATTGGGCCATAAAAACACAGTCCTATTAATAACATTTAATTATTGCCAATTTGACTTAGATTATTGCTTTATTTAAATTTGTCTATTTTCTTTCTTTTATATCACTCTAAATGATCACATTGAAGAAACCAGCAATGGAGTATTACATAACAGACAGAAATGTAGTAGGTTATATAAACATAAAACAAATATATTTCCCTACTCTGGAGGAAACAGCATGAGTGCTGCAAACCAGGAAAAGAATGCTAATTAGATATGAAAGGAGCCATCAAGGAAAGCTTTAAACACTATGATAGGAAGATTTTATTTAATTTGTGAAAAGATATGTCACCACTAAAGGGTTTGGAATTTAAAGGTTATCCATTTGGGACATCTGAGTGGCTCAGTAAGTTAAGCATTAGACGCTTGGTTTCGGCTCAGGTCACACTCTCATTGTTTGTGAGTTCGAGCCCTACTGAACCTGCCTGGGATTCTCATTTTCTTTTTCTTTCTTTCTTTCTTTCCTTCTTTCTTTCTTTCTTTCTTTCTTTCTTTCTTTCTTTCTTTCTTTCTTTCTTTCTTTCTTTCTTCTTTCCTTCCTTCCTTCCTTCCTTCCTTCCTTCCTTCCTTCCTTCCTTTCTTTTCTCTCTCTCTCTCTCCCTCTCTCTCCCCCCTCCACCACTTAGGTTTGTGCATGTGCTCTCTCTCTCTCTCCCTCTCTCTCAAAATAAATGAATAAACATTAAAAAAGATTATCCATTCAATATTATACTGTGATAGAAGCCCTCATTTATTTTTTTCATGAAGAAAATATGACAAAAGAAATAGGAAGATTAGTGAGAAGTAATTTTAGGAATATAATGCTAGAATAATACCTGTGGCTTTTGGAATTGAGAGGAAAAGTAGAATTATGCAAGTATTATCTACAACTACCAAATTACTTGCTTTAGTTATTCCAGTGTGGGAATAGGATAGGCATAGAATAGACATTCCATTCCAAAAGGAGAATTTCCATTGCATAGGTCTGGGATAGTGGTGCTTGCAGCCAAGTTCTGAGCTACCTTGGGGACATTCTTCCCTTTTTTTGAAGAATAACTCATGTTTGCAGTCAGAGAACAACACTGGATGATCTGCAGAATCCCAGAAGTTCAACAGTCTTCCTTCATTTGTCCCTTTTCTGTCCTTTTTAGGCCAAACTAGTAGTGTTCCTACTCTTATAAAATTCTCAAAACCTTAACTTCCCATGCAAATGGGAGGGGTTTGACACCCTCAGACTAGAAGGCTATCCAAGCCTCTTTCTGAAAAATCTGATCTCTGTTCTTGGCTTCTGCTAAAGTGATTGATTGGATCCATGAACCACAGTTGTAATAGCAAATGAGCTAGGATACACCTTGGTATTCTCTAGAGAACATGTTTTCTCCCTTTTTGCAACATGAATGGGCTGTGAATTTTCCAAATCTTCAAATTCTAATTCCTTTCTGTTTCACAATTCCTTCTTCAATTTATTTCTCTTCTGTCACCATTTACTCTGAGCAGCAAGGAGAAACCAGGGTATGTCTTCAACACTCTGCTTAGAAATCTCCGCTAAATATTCAAGTTCATCTCTTACTGAGTCCTATTTTTCACAAAACACTACAACAATTAGGCTAGGTTCTTTGCCACCTTGTAACAAGGGTCACCTTTCCTGCAGTTTTCTATAAGGCATTCCTCTGACATGCATTTCAAAACTCATACGGTCTCTACTCATCACCCAGTTGCAAAGCTGCTTCCACAAGTTTAGATATTTGTTATAGCAACACTCAACTTCCTGCTGCCAAAATCTGTATTAGTTTTCTAGGACTGCTGTAACAAAGCACTGCAGACTGGGGCTTGAAAAATATATATGTATTTTCTCATAATTCTGGAGCCCAGAAGTCTGAGATCAAGTTATTTGCAGTGTTGGTGTCTTTACGCTTCTGTCCTTGGCTTGTAGGTGGCTGTCTTCCCCTGTGTCTTCACATCATCTTTTCTCTGTGTATGTCTGTGTCCATATTTCATCTTATAAAAACACCAGTCATACTGAATAAAATCTGGTTTAGAGTTCTCTAGAAAAACAGCGTGTGTGTGTGTGTGTGTGTGTGTGTGTGTAATTACGAATTAATGCAATGTATAAACAATATATAAGTAGTTAAAATAATTATGTTGCTTCCTCAACAGGTAGTATTTTTCTTGACTTGCATAGAAGAAAAGAATGTAGGAGGGAATATTACTTTTGGAGAATCTACTACTTGCTAGTCATTGTCCTGAAAGCTTTTGACAATCTCATTTATTTCTTATAATCAGTCTGACAAGTAAATATTTTTTCTAATTTTGAGGGTGAAGAAATTGAAGTTCAACAAGTGTATATACTTTTCCGAACACCAAACAGGTTGATCAAAATATTTCTTTTTTTAAAGTGATGTTGTCATCATTATTACTACAAATAATTCATAACTCTGACTAACCTCAGCAAAGAGTATAAGAAGGAAATAAGGTAACTCACAGAAGACAATGGAAGGGTGAAACATTTATCCATTAAAGATGGGAGCTTACACATACACATAGAATGTTAGGTAGATAGAATTATTATTGGTTTTCTGAAGACTCTGGTTTGGGGATGAAAAAGCTCCCAACAGTTTCAGTCTTTCTGCACTCAGGATTTAAATTCCTAAGCAATAGGTACACCTTCATCATATATTCAACCACTGGTTAGGGGATGGCAGAGTACATTGAATAACAGTCCCGCCAAAATGGTTTATGAATGGGAAATGAATGGGAGAACCAGAATGGCAAACTAGAACTCAATTGAAATGATATTGCTTAAAAGAGGAAGAAAGCATGGCCATGAAGCAGACAAAATCCATAGACCCTTGTCTGATACAGCTAGTAGATGTAAAGATAGAATTCTAATCAAAGTTTGGATCAAAAGTGTTAGACTTTTCACTGGATTTTTCTCATGGTCAACAACTACTAATCAGTTTCTTTTCTGGTTGAGAATTAAGAATTTTGTCTACCACCCACCAAAGCTCAACTAACTTCTACCTTGCATATTTTTTCATTGAGATATAACTGACATATAACATTATCTTAGTTTTGGTTGTGCAATGTAATGACTCAAATATTTGTGCATATTGTGAAATGATCACCAAAGTCTAGGTAACATTCACCACCATATATAGCTACAACTGTTTTTTCTTGTGATAAGAGCTTGTAAGATGTGTTCCCTTAGCAACTTACAAAGATGCAGGACAGTATTATTAACTATAGTCAATGCTGTACATTACATCCCAATGTCTTATTTATTTTTTAACTGGAAATTTGTATCTTTAACTTCCTTCACCAGTTTTACCCATTCCCTACCCCTTCACCTCCGGCAACCACTGATATGTTCTCTCTATGTTTTTTTTTTCCTTTCAAGATTTCATATATAAGTCAGATAATATTGTATTTGTCCCCTATAAAGATTTGATATGAAAATATCCTTGAATCTTCTTAACAGTAAGATTTTTAGTTTCTGCAGTAAATGAGACACCAATAGTTGTATATATTTTTGATTTAAAAAACTAATAGGATAGCAAATCACTGTCAGAAGAAATTTTCTAAGAAGCTTCTTGATGAGAACATTAACCTTAGTATGTTGTTAGGAAAAAAAAAACGGATTGAATCCTTAATCAATGAGTACAATATTTTATTGGAAAACGGTCCTTAAGATGTCATTGAAAATGAATAACACAATTGTAATTTAATTACCATATTTTCAATGTCGTTCTAGCTACATAACTTCTACTTTAGGAATCTTCTTATTACTCATAAATACAGATATATACCTTGACCTTACATTGTCACTTTATCTCATGAATAGAGGTTATAAGGTAATGTCATTTCCATTGCATATTTATAAGCCAATATTCTCTCAATATTATTCCATCCATAATTTTTATAATGTAGTTTAGTTTAATGTTTACAACGCCATTCACATGTTTGCAATTAATTATTTTTTGTAATAATTATCATAAAATTCAGCATGACTGAGAGGGAGAAGGGATTTAAAAAACAACACTTTTTACACTACTTGGATTCATTGTTTCTAGTGATATACCAAATAGTTGGCAATATAAGACATTCTTGCTCCTCCCCAACTAGTGTTTCTAAAACTGTAGCTTCTAATATTTATATCATTCCTATTATATATATATATAGTATTTATATCATTTATATCATTCCTATTATGTATATATGTGTGTATGTATATATATATATATATATATATATATATATATACACACACATACATACATATACCTATTCATATAGTAGGTCAAGAAGAATGTGAATAGATATAATGGTCTTACCATTATGGGTTGAATTATGTCCCTCTAAAAAAAAAATATGCTGTAGTCTTAGTATTAAGTACCTTTATTTATTGAATGTGCCTTATTTGAAAATAAAATCACTGTATATGCAATTAGTTAAGATAAGGTCATACTGGAGTAGGATAGGCACTAATTCAACATGACTGATATCCTTAGAAGAAGATGGTCATATAAGGACCCAGAAATACATAGGATGAACAGCATGTGACTATGAAGACAGAAATTGGAATTATGTATCTGTAAGCTAAGGAACAACAAAGATCACTGACAAATCACCAGGAACTAGAAAGAGGTAAAAAAGGATTCCTCTACAAGTTTTATAGGGAGCATGGCTCTGAAAACTCCTTGACTTCAGACTTCTAGCTTCCAGAAGGTGAGACGATACATTTCTGTTGTTTTAAGCTATGAAGCGTGTGGTACTTTTTTGCAGCAGCCCCAGGAAGCAAATACACTATTACAGAGAGCATCGGAAATATTGGCCCTGAAACTCAACCAGACATGACTCCTTTTAAATATATACCTTGAAAACCAATGACTAACATACCCTTTCAGATTCTTGACTATTAAAACTAATAACTGTAGAAGAGTTGGATACAATCTGTAGTACAATGGCAATGCACATGAAATATCAGAGGACATGTTGAAACCAACATGGCATTATATTATAACCTTCAATAAAACCTTTCAAATTTTTTGTTTTGGGAACTATTCCCAGCTTCTTAACATGACTTATAAAATTATTCAATGTCTTGGGGGGCACCTGGCTGGTTCAGTTGGTTAGTGAGATTGAGCCCCATGTCAGGCTCTGTGCTGTAGTGCAGAGCATGCTTGGGAATCTCTCTCAGCCCCTCCCCTTTTTGTGCTCTCTCTCTCTCTCTCTTTCTCTCTCTCTCTCTCTATCTCAAAATTAATAAATGAACATTAAAAAAAAATCAATGTTTGGCTCTTTTGGCTCTCTATTTTCATTTAGTATCTCTTTTAATATCTTCCTGGGCTTTCTCTTACCGAGTTCACCAAGTTCCCTTTCATTCCTATGCTTTAAACATTCTGTTCTCTCTGAAATAGGCTTACCTCTCTCTTTACCTCTCTCTCTCTCTCTCTCTGGGTCCCTCTTCACTAATACAAGCTAAAGAAAAAATATATACATATGTATTGAATATGTGTGAATATGTGAATACACACACACACACATATACACACACACATATTCAATGCATATGCAGGCAGATTTTATTCAGAACCATCGTGGTATATAGAGACCACTGCAATGGGATTTCACAGTGGGGAAGATTGGGCTCAGTTCCAAATACTGGATAGGCAAGTGGGAATTTGTAGACAAGGGTCAGGGTGAAAGTCAGTGGATGGAAAATTACTAGGAGGAAATAGGAATGATGGGATTATTGCTAACCAGACCTAACAGGATTCTTGCTGAAGGCAAGCCAGGGTGATCAGACATTGCACAGGGGATGTTAAAGGATGGGGAACTTCATCAGATATGGAGGGTGGTCAGATATGGAAGACTGGGGGTTCTGGTTAAAATGATTTATCAGGGTTCTTGCTAAAACTGAGTTCTACAAGGAATTACACAGATGGGACTAGAAGGTTCAGGAACTTGATCAAGCAAAGAATCTTTGTCATACTTACGCACCCAACAAGTCCCTGTTTAATTATTTTTCCCTCGGGCTTTCTTTACTTCTTCCTTCTAACCTAGGCCAGATTAAGTTATCTTGTTATATTTTTTCCTTATAGATCTCTCTTTTAATTCTGTCCTTCCTCTAAGAATATGCATCACACTTTTCACAGCATACAAATTCCCTTTAGAAGAGGCTTGTTTTTTGTTTTTTGTTTTTTAATTTGGTCTTACTCATAGCTGAAAAACTAGTACCTTACATAGTTCTGGGCACAAACTTATGTACCCAATAACTATTTGTCAATTAAATGAAAACTATGGTTCTACAGTGTTTCTCCAAATATCTTGTGGGAAATGTGAAAATCCTTAAATATTTATTAATAAAAAAAGGGCCATATACATTAAAACATCCATTCTGGCACATTATTAGTATCATTAATAACATATTTGTGTCTATTAACACAGTGGTTCACAGAAAGGAATAAAATGATTCATAATTATTCTTTAATTATAAGAATAATATAAATACTAATTATATGTTTTATATTTTCTTCACTTAAATTTTAAAAAAATTACCAGGATCAGAAATAAGGGTGATTTTATAAGCCCTTTCCTTTACCCATGTATATGCTAACATTATTTAATACATGCCACACTATCCCCAGTGTTACAAGTTTGCAAAATGGCCTTTTGGAAGTATTAAAAAAATTAATGGTAAGACTATAGGTGCACTTCTGATTCTAATAGTCTTTATTCATATATTTTTATAACAAAATGCTAAACAATCATTTTACAAAAATTATTCAAATGAGTATTAGAATGTTTTTTAAATGTTTATTTATTTTTCAGAGAGAGAGAGACAGAGAGATCATGAGCAGAGGAGGGACAGGGAGAGAGGGAGACAGAGAATCCCAAGCAGACTCCACACTGTCAGTGCAGAGCCAGATGCGGTGCTTGAACCCACAAACCATGAGATCATGATCTGAGCTGAAATGAAGAGTCAGATGATTAACCAACTGAACCACCCAGGTGCCCCTAGAATATTTTTTAGTAATGTCTGTATTATTAGTTCCCTAGAATATTTTCAAATTATTATTTTAGTTTGGGGGCTACTGTTTGTTTGGGGGTTAATCTTCATTCCATTTTTTTTTCAAATACAATTGTATATGGCTTAATATATTTATTCATGTTCTTTGAAGAGTGTTACCTTACTGAATTTATAATGCTCAAAGCTAACCCAGAAAATCAACCAAATATTAGGGTACCTTATGAACCTCAAATGTTTTCCATAATTCATCTTAGGAAAAGAAAACCTACCTCCAAACACTACATATAAGTAGCAGTTTTAAAAATCAACTTCCATTTCTCTTTTAGAAACAAACAGTGAAAGAATCTGCCATTATCTTTTCTTAAGGTTTATGTAAACTGTAGAACAAAATCTAAAAATTAAATCTCAAGAAGTTTGAAATGTATATGATGTCTGCTCAAAAAAGAATACTGGAGCGCATGGGGGGGGGGGTTCAGTCAGTTAAGTGTAAGACTTTCGGTTTGGGACTCAGGTCATGATCTCACGGTTCATGGGTTCAAGCCTTGTACTGGGCTCTGTGCTGATGGTGCAGAGCCTGCTTGGGATTCTCTCTCTTTACCTCCCTCTCTGCCCCTCCCACACTCTCTTTCTCTCAAAATAATAATAATAAAAAAAAGACAACAATTTAAAGACCACTTGTTTATATCATACCACATTATAATAGCATACCCATAATGTATTTAAATCAACAGCCTGGTGTTAAAGATACAGTTCAGTTTCACTTTCATAACTACCTAATCCTGAATGCCCAGCATGTTGCCTCTCCACTATAAATTGCTTACTCTGTTACCTTCTGATCAGACAAGGACTAGGCTTCTCTCAAAACCAATGATATGCATTTAAGTTGGTGGTGCACATAAATGAAAAAAGATATGGAGAATATATTTAAACATCCTTTAATAAAAAAGAGCCATATGCACGAAAACACCAATTTGGTTTTCAATAAAATACAATAAAGAAAACCCAATTTACTTCATTTCCTTAATACCCGAGACAGAAAAAAAAAAAAAAAAATAGTAAAATGGTGAATGAGAGAACCCAGTGCACACATAGAATAATCCTACAGTAGGGAGTGGGTAAACTCTTTTCATTTTAATGAGTGAGTGCCTTAAGTTTTTTATTCATGTCATTAAATTATGAGATTTCATTAATGTTAAAGGATTCCAGAATATTCTTTGCATTAATAGAAGCTTTCACCCAAATTAAGGGGGACAAAAATGAAGCCTAACTTTTTTCCAGTGCACCCCAAGTTTTGTCACTCATTTTGCACGTTTCTTTTAGCTAGCTATTTAATTGAAAACATTGGGAACATATATTCTAAGCAATGAATATCAAAAGAAAGAATCACAAACGTTCAATATTAAATTAAGCAATCAGAACAAGCTAAATAAAACCACTAGCATTGCCTTTCTGGCATTTTCCTCTTTCATAACAAACAGAATGGGCACAAGAGGCCTGGGCTCTAAAACCTAACAAGGACAACCTTCAACACAATGATTTCAATTTCTGGAGTTTCATGGAGTTTTCTTTTTTTCTTGGCATCTTCTGAGCTTGACGGGACCATAAATAATAATTCTATATTTTATATAGGGCTTAGCATAAATATGATAAGGCAGATAGACTATTCCATTCTTACTGGAAATGAAACCTAGGCTTCCTCTTCAACATGCTATAGTATGCTGGTTTCTGATAAGCATGTTCTTTAAAAAAGAAAATAAATCATTTTTATGGGAGTTGGCCTCATGTTTATTTCAGATGGCAAAGTGCTGAGAAGAACCCCATGTGCGGTAATACAGTGTGGTTACATGGCTAAACCTGAGGAAGACTTCCCTTTGCTCGACAGCAAATCACTACGATATGCATTACTGTATGATTCTCTCCAGTGTATTCCAATATCAGGAGCTTTGTGTAGTCAATGTGGTGGGTTAACGACTAAAACCCTCACATTAAAAGATCAGATTTCAGGTTATTTGTGCACTGTAGATTTCATGTATGAAATAAATAGATAATTGTTCTGTTCTATTCAATTTTCTTTTCGTTATCAGTCATCTTCAGGCAATCCCTAGTTCTTCACATTCAGGTGTTTATTCCTTTAAGATATAAATGAAACTTATCACCTTGAAAATTTTTAGCCACAAATATTTGTGAACATATGCTGATCCTACCTAGAGAAAAGAAGCTAGAAATTAAAAAAAAAAAGATTATTTTTCATAAGAGATTTTCATGAATACAAAATGGTTCTGGAAAGTAACATTAAGATAATATCCACATGAATATGTGGTGAGAAAGAAGCAGTCTTTCTTTAAAAGTTCTTTTAATTTAAATTTGGTGCCAAATGATTAGGAAATGGCAAAGAATTCACTTAACACAAGTGGTTCAAAAATATTTTCTAACACTTGCTGATTATAAAATATGATGATTCTTTCAATAACAGATAAAATTTTATATGCATAAATATCCTTGGAACTACCAAAAATATTATTCAGTTTGATGTCATTAACACTCTTTCTAAGAGAAGTTCACTGTATTTATATATTGTTTGATATAAAAGGATACTGGTATACAGGGTGGATGAAATGAAAACAAAAATAATTATAGATGATGTTATTAAAAATAGTATTCATGTCCTTATAGATGTTGAGTAAAGGATATTCACAGTATTTAAAGACTGTTTTACAAGTATTAGAACTCTATAAAAACTAGTTTACCAGATTCCATCTCCCTTAAAATATGTTTTCTACATTTTGGCTGTTACAATCTATGGTACTTCATTGGCAGAGAAACATGGATTATAAGAATTGCAATTAAAAAGAAAAAAAAACATTGATTTTCATGGAGTAGATCAGAATTAAAAGTAATAAGTATACCTAAAATTAACAGGTAAAAACTTAGCGCCTACTATGTACTATGAAACATGTTAAAGTGAATGCCAAAGAAAATCTGATAACCTTCCAAGCAAGTCACAATCAATTTGAAAATAGAAGACAAAACAAAATATCAATCTAAGATAATGAATTATTAAAGTCAACTAAAAATTGCAGAAAGTACTAGCTGTTTTCAAAAGAGAGGCAAATTACTCTGGCCTGAGATTTAAAGAGGGCCAGATCTGTTTTTAATTGGAAGGTGAGAAAATGGACTTTGGGCCATGAATCTAAAGAACACGTGTTTCAGCTATGTTAGAATATACGTGCTATTTATTTATAATGATGTCTCATAAATTTTAAAATTTCCCCTTTAATAAAATAAGGAGGCATTTTCATATCAGTTCTTTATCTATATTTATATCTCTAATCTATCTGTTTTTACTCGTGGTGATTCCTTCCTACCCAGAAACCTTTCCACAATTAAATGTAGATTTTGTGGGATTCCTTGTTTGCTTTTTAATATAGATTTTGAATTTAAGGTTTATTACAGAAAAGTTATCTTCCTGGCTTCCAATTTCCAAATGAAAGAAACTGATTTTAAAAACCATGGTCCCGAAAACCACGTCTTTAAATGAAAGAGCCAGATCTTATGAAAGAGAAATGAAGTTTCAAATTCTAAAGTTTAAGAGTGTCAAAATCTCTCATCACAAATTTTGTATCATAAGAAAGGATTCATAATGATCCGATACCCAGCATTTGGTAAGCCTCAAAAGATAGTCACTCCTATCAGCATAACCCTGCAAAACATCTTAGAATTTGTCACTATATTTTCACCGTAAAAATTTTTCAACTTTCATTGTAAAAATTTTTCAACTGGACGTGTCACAAAATACACTCTAAACTAACTGCCTTAAACAATGTGGACAAACGATTCGTGCACGTAACTGAGAAGTCAGGGAAAACGTGGGTTTCAGGCAAGGATTCATTTAGTCACTGACTTTCTTTAGCCATCTCTTCATACAGAATGTGTGTTTCATCTTAAGGCCAGCTCTCTTTCTTGTTAGGGTTTGGTTGTCTACAGCTTTTAAAGGCTATATGCTTTTCTGTTTTTATTTAGCCAGCTGTAAAGTATAATTTCTCTTTTTATAGCTCTTTAGCTTGAGTCAAACTGGAGCCATACTAGAGCTGGAACTGGGGACGACTTCCAACATAAACACATGGGATGCAGCTGAAGTGGACAATGGTGTGGTGGAGACAGCTCCTACAAGCTCCCGAGAGCTAAGTATTCAGGAGTTTTGCTAACCAGTTGAAGTCAGCCATGTTGGAAACATTTTACAACATGGAAGTCAATATGCACTATAAATCAGAGCTTTTAAAATTATTATTATTATTATTATTATTATTATTATTATTCTGGGAGACCCAGTATAACAAGACATCACTGGTAGGGTACCACCAATATATGAAGGATAAACATGTTGTGGTATTATTGTACACTGGAATACTACTCCATAATAAAAAGAAAGCTAGTAATAAATTAAACCGTATAGATAAATCTCAAAATAAAGAAAGAAACCTACTCTCCCCCCTGCAAAAAAAAAAAAAAAAAAAAAAAAAAGATGTAGATAATGCGTGACTCCACTTATATTAAACTCTAGAAAAAAACAAATTTATCTATAGTAATAGAAAACAGATTAATACTTGTCTTGCATTGTTGCAGGATTAGGGAATGAAAAGATTACAAGGAATCATTTGGAGGGTGATGCATAAATTAATTATCTTGATTGTGGTGATGGTTCCATGGGTGTCTATTTATTGAGACTTATCAAATTATACATTTTAAATAAGGCCAATTCATTATATAGCAATTATACCTCAATGAAGCTGTTTTGAAAAATAGTGAAAATAATTAAACAGTAGGGGAAAAAATGGCATCATTAAGAAATTATAAAGCCAAGCAACAGACTGGAAGAAAATAATTACAAATCATATATCTAATAAAAGTCTGTATCCCAAATATAAAAGAAATATTCCAACCCAGTAGTAAGACAACCCAATTTTAAAATGGCCAAATGTTTTAGTATACATTTCACTAGAGAAATTATATGAGTGGCTAACAAGTACATGAAAAGATTCTCAACAACATTAATCATTAGGAGAATTCAAAGTAAAACTGTAGTGAGCTATCATTACAAACCTACTAGAAGGCCTCTAATCAAAAAGACGGATTGTATTAGTTTGTTAGGATGGCTACAACAAAGTACCAGAAACAGTGTGCCTTAAGAAAATGAAATTTGTTATCCAACAGTTCTGGAAGCTACAAGTCTGAAATCAATGTTTCAACACGGTTGGTTTCTTTTGTCCACTGTAAGGGAAGATTCTATTCTAAGCCTCTTTCTTTGACTTTTAGATCTCTGCCTTCATCTTCATATGGTTTTCTCCCACTGTGTGCCTGTCTCTGCGTTCAAATTTCCTTTTTTTTAAAGATATCAGTCATATTTGGTTAGGGCTCACTCTTGAACCTCATTTTAAGTTGATTATCTCTGTAAAAGCCATGTCTCCAAAATAGCCACATGTTGATGTACTGGGGGTTAAAACTCCAACATATCTTTCCTGGAGGGGTGCACAATTTAACCCACAACAGCATAATATAAAATATTGGCATATATATTGACAATCTGGATAATTCATGTATTTTTGGGTAGAATGTAAATGGTATAGACACTTGGGGAAATATTTTATCAATTTATTAAAAAGTTAAATATACTCTTACCTGACTACACAGTAGTATCATTTTTAAGAATATGTAAGGTAAGTGTATATCTATATCCACACAAAGAAATTTTATGTAAGTAATCATGGCAGCATTATTCAAATTATGCATAAATTTTTAAAGCAGCCAAAAGTGGATGCTATTCAAGTGTCCAACCAAACTATGATATATTCATATAGTGGAATATTATTCACAATAAAAATGAACAAAATGTAACATGCAGGAACTTCAAAAACTATGGTACATGAAATAAGTTACACATAAAATATATCATTCCATTTATGTTTAATATAAAAATAAGCTAATTTTATGGAAACAGGAAGCAGATCAGTGGTTGGCTGAGCCAGGACAGGAATGGGAATTGTCTTCAAATAGGCACAAGGGAAACTTAGGGAGTAACGGAAATGATTAAAACTGGATAGAGGTGATGGTTTTAGAACTCTGTAAATTTACTAAAAATCAGTGAGCTAGACACTTAAAATGAGTGAATTTTATGCTATTTAAATCATAGCTTCATAAAACTGCTAGATATAAATTTAGTTTAGTACTCCAGACAAACAATGAGAGCTGCTTGGACAAGGACATTGGCAGGAGAGATGTACAGACGTGTACAGATTTCAAATATGTTTTGGAGATCAAATAAGTGAAGTTTTCTGAAAGCTAGACATCGGGTAGCAACACAACATCTGACACATCGGTGTCTGACTTGAGAAAATGGCTGTGTGGCGATCCTTTTTCAGAGAGGGGGGAATAATTAGGATGAAACAATTTGGGGGGAAGAACTTCAAAAGCACAGCGGTGTATCTTGTGACTTTGATGAGACACCTGAGAGACATGGGAGTGAAGACAAGTTGGCAGCTTGAGCTCAGTTGTGATGTCATCGATGGAAATACAAATTTACGATACATCAGCATTTAGGTAGTATTTAAAGCATGGAAAGAAAAAAAAATGCTTAAAGAGATAGTATATCAATAGAAGAAATACACACCAGGAATGAGCCTGGAGGAACTCCAGGTAGAGAAGTAAAAAAAAAATAGAAAAGAAAAAAAAAAAACAAAAAAAACACAGAGATGAAGCACCTTAGTATGAAGCATAGAAACAAAGTGAGAGATAGATTTGTGGATAGAGACAGAAATATAGAAAATGATAGAGGTAAGTATAGAGAAATGAGCAAGAACAAGACTTATCTGAAGGACTATGGATGGATTATTGTTAGGAGTGAAGTGTTCATGCTGCTGAGTGGTAAATATTTTTAGAAAAGTCATTTTCCAGTGGTAGACCTTGAATGCCGTAGTAAGTACTTTGAGCTTTTTCCTCTGCACAACAGAATCATTTATGCATTTCTGAGTAAGGAAACAGTATGCTGAGAAAGGTTTAGGAAAATAAATTCGGGGTGCCTGGGTGACTCAGTCAGTTAAGTGTCTGACTTCAGCACGCTCGCACGCTCTCGCTCTCTCTCTCTCTAAAATAAATAAAACATTTAAAAAAATAAATAAATTCAATAGAATGATTTAGGGGATTGGACCTTTTAAAAATCAGTGTATGTATTTAAAAGTTCAAATAATTCAGGAAGATCATTTAAACAGGTTCAATGCATGCAAAATCCATTTAATATAATCCTTTTCTTCAAGCTCGGAAGGGCACAGGCAGTTTTCTCCTTGGCTATGACAAAATATTAAAACATATTTTTGCTATGAGAAAAAAATCGTTCTATCAGTAGAAAATGTAAATGTAAATTTTAACAAAGTTGCACCGCCATCAAATTTCTACCATACCCCACAGCTCTTAAGTGAATGTATAGCCAATGCTTGAAACCCAATGGGAGGCAGATGATCACCATCAAATACTACTCATCTGCTATTTACAGGTCTTATTATTAGAAAGGGAAAGTTCTACCCATCTGTAATTAATTTCCCTTGGGTATTAAAAATAAATCTAAGGCCTCTTGTCCATGACAGCCACATAATAAGGCAATGTCCTCTTCCCTGCAAAAGTCTGTTTCTGTGGATTCAATAGTTGCATTTCCACTAAGTATTTGCCATATGATTACTGCCCTCCTTGCTCACTTGGAGACCTGAATAAACTTAAGTTTTATCTATTCATGTCACTTAGATTCTATCAGTTTCCTCAGACACATAAGGAGTGAGTTGATTGTATCGGTGATTTTAAAACTGTTCAACAGCCTTTTTCAAAACAGGTGATTCTAATACATTAGACATTTGAAAGCAAAGATACCTGAAGGTAACACAGACCAGCAGTTACTTCCTAAAATATCCCACCAGAAGCCTTAGATTCTAAAAATCATAGTTTGAGAATCATTTTTGACTAGATAATAAAAAAAAGTTAATTTTAAGTTCCAATGCTATGTTTTTGTTTGTTTACATTTATTTATTTTTGAGAGACAGAGAGAGACAAAGCACAAGTGAGGGAGGGAAAGAGAGAATGAGACACAGAATCTGAATCAGGCTCCAGGCTCTGAGCTGTCAGCACAGAGCCCGACGCGGGGCCCGAACCCATAAACCGTGAGATCATGACCTGAGCCAAAGTCAGACGCGTAACCGACTGAGCCACCCAGGTGCCCCTCCAGTGCTATGTTTTTAATTATTATCTTCCATTCACAATGATCTGCTATTTTGAACCAGGCAGATACCAATCCTCTCCCTTGACCTCTGATAGCACAGGCAAACCATTACTTGCAGTGTTAATAGAAGGCTAAGAAACAATATCTTCACAAAAAAACAAAAACAAAAACTATAAAATCCCACTGATAGAGTTGTAGATTTGGCTGAGTAACACAAGAATAAGAAAGGAAACGAGGTCAAGAGGCTAAAGAAATGGCCCCTTGGTGGCTATAAACAGCAAACATCTCTGGTGAACGTGATGTGTTTTGACAGAAGCAGCTGGATGTAATTACCTGTGTCTTTAAAAAAAAAAATACAAACTCTTGATACAACCTTCTGTTTCATGTTTCATGAGCACCTTCTTGTGCACACATGTGCAGTTAATTTTCCTATAGGTTATATAGGCAGAATAATTGAGTATCTGCATCTTCAGTTTTACTGGATAATTCCAAATGATTTTCCAAATTAGTTGATTTAATTTATTTCCCATTATCAGGATATAATTGTCCATCTTTCTTTACATGTTTGCCAACCCTCAAATAACTGTCAGAATATCATTTTTTTCAAATTTATGGGTGCAATATGGTGTCTCATGTTGTATTTTTTCCAATTTTTCACCTCTACTTAAATTGAAAATATTTGAATATACTTATTCCAGTTTATTTTTTTTTAATGTTTATTTAAAACATTAACAGAGAGGGGCGCCTGGGTGGTGCAGTCGGTTAAGCGTCCGACTTCAGCCAGGTCACGATCTCGCGGTCCGTGAGTTCGAGCCCCGAGTCAGGCTCTGGGCTGATGGCTCAGAGCCTGGAGCCTGTTTCCGATTCTGTGTCTCCCTCTCTCTCTGCCCCTCCCCCGTTCATGCTCTGTCTCTCTCTGTCCCAAAAATAAATAAAAAACGTTGAAAAAAAATTAAAAAAAAAATAACATTAACAGAGAGCTCAAGGGACAGTGAACAGGGGAGGCATAGAGAGAGTTGGAGAGAGAATCCTAAGCAGGCTCTGTGTTGAGAGCACAGGGCTGCAGGGCTTGATCCCACGAACTAAGAAATCATGATATGAACCAAAACCAAGAGTTTGACTCTTAACCAACGGAGCCATCCAGACACCCCCAGTTTATTTTCTATGATTTGCTTATTCACAGGTTTTTACCCATATTCTATTAGGTAATTTGTTATATTCCTTATTGATTTTTCACATTTAGTTTTTTGATATCTAATGTATGTAAAATTTTTCTGTAATTATCCTCACCAAATTTGTGACTAGTGTTTTGACTTTGTTTACTATATAGACATTTTTAATTTTATCATAATCACATTTTTCAATAATGTCCTTAATGATTTGATATTTCCTGTTTTAAAAATCCTTTCACCTTCTGAAATTATAAACACAGCCTTTATATTTATTTCTTTCTGAAACTTTTAAAGAATTATCTTTTACACACCTCTAATTCATACAAAATTTTATTTTGTAATCTAGTTTGAAGAGAAATATGCTTTTAATTTTTCCCTGGAGGGAGGGGAAATGTTACAGCTAAAAATTTAAAAATCTATCTTTCCCCAATGATCGATGGTATCTCTCAGAAGTTATTTTGTTTTATATTTGTTTATGTATTCTTTATCTCTCTTTCTTGTTCCATGTATCTGCTTATATATTCATGACACAATATTAAACTATCCTATTTATACTTTAATATATTTATGCTGATTCTGAATTATAAAATATTTGTAAACTTTTTCTCCCCAACTATGTTATTAGCTCAAGAAAGACAAACACTGTATCAATATTTTTAAATATCTGCAATAATCAAAATGAGAGTTTTAAATACCAAATGGAAGGGAAAACTAGGGAAGAAAAAAAGAAAGAAGAAATTTTTTTCTTGTTTTAATATTTTTCTAGATAAGTAGGTATGATTCCAGAAAATTGAGTTTGGAAATCACAGAAAAAAAAAAAAAATCAGAGAAAATCAAAAGCCAAGAAAAGCACGAGAGTGTATTTTACTCCCCAAATAATTATCTATAAATCAAGGTAAACTGTTATGTTTTCTGGAACATGCTTAGTGTAATTATAAGGTTGAGGTAAGAATTCAGTTTGCTTTGGAAACAGACAAGCTTGTCTCTATAAATTTCTAGCTTTGCAAAATAAGCAATGTATCTAACCTCTGTATTTATGCCTCATTTTCCTCTTCTGTTAAAGGGAATAATGTTTGCCTTATACAACAGCTAAAAATATTGAATATCAATAAAAATATTGATAATGAATGCAAAATATTTATGGTCTGACACATAATATAAAATAAATATACTCTAATAATTACAAAATGAAATACTTAAAATTGTGAGGAAGAGGATTTCTACTGGTTAATTTTGAAATGCATATAAGTTTGAATATTACACATTAGTCAATCATTTTCTAGGTGTGAATTTAAAATTAAAAGGTGATATTTAATAGGTTTTTTTTAACCAGTTAAAACTGAATAAATTCAAATAAGTGGTATATATGTGTTCTGACAGGGTAGGATATTAAAAAAAAAAAAAAAAAAAAAAAAAACTACAGTAAGGATTTCCTCTCCAATTTCATATGTCCTGAACAGATGTAGATTGGCTCTCCCTTATCCTTTCTGAGCTAATAAATTTAGAGAAAAAGTAAATTGGCAAGTACATAGCTTCAATTCATCACAGAGCAGTATAGATACTCTAATCTCCTCTTTTCAGAGAAATGTAGCCTACAAAACACTTTCTTCATCAGAAACATTGCTGTAATATTGTATAGTGATTGTCCAAAGAATGATATATATTTTTAGGTATTCAGGACTATTTTACCTATTCTGTACCACAGGAACTCTTGTGATAGGTAGTACTACATGTAAAGGAAACATTTTTTTCAATATCATAGTTAGCTTTGGGTTAATATAATGACCAAATTATCTTGGATTCCTCCCTTAGTTTCATAAGATACTTTAAAGCTATTATGAAAATGTGTTTAATTTTAATAGATATTAATTATGTCTATTTTGCTACGTGTCAATAGTTATTTTGCTAACAAATTAAGTCATTACTTTAACATGAGAGCCCTGGTGTTTCTGTCATTCAAAGAATTTCTTCAATAGAGAGATGCTATAGCTAAACATATCATTGAAGGAGAGAGCCTGGAAAATCTAGCAGTCTCTTCATCCTAGCCATAGTTGCATCAAAGCAGGTGGAGTTTTAGGTATTAACTGAGCTGATGTGAAAGGTTATTTCAACATAAAAAGCTGCACATATGTATTTATAGCTGCTTTATTCATATTGCCAAATACGAGAATCAACCAAGATGCCCTTTGCTATGTGAATGGATAAACAAATGGTGGTCCATCCATACAAATGAATACTATATGACAATGAAAAAGATTGAATAATCAACACACACAACAACTTGGATGACTCTTAAATGCATATTGGTAAATGAAAAAAAAAGTCTGAAAAGGCTACATACTTGAATGTTTTTATTGGTGTGACATTCTAGAAAGGGGAAATCTATAGAAATGAAAACAGATCAATGGTTGCCAGGGTTTAGGAAGGAAAGTGGTAATTGAATACATAAAGTGTAAAGGATATTTTAGGTAGGTGAAATTATTCGATGTGATAATGTAGTGATGGTTACATAGCACTGTACATTTGTCAATTCCTTTAGTACCTTACAGAAAAAATAGTGAACCTTAATGTGTGCAAATTTAAAAAATCAATTAGGGCATCCCAGCATGTAATGTAGGCTGCAGTAAAATAATTTAACTAAGTTATAATGTATGAGACAACCCCACTGACTGGGCGGTGCTGAAATGAGTGTAGAATTGAGGACTAAAATGAAATAACTCTACATAAGTACTACACTCTGGAAAAAATTCCCTCAAGAGGATATAGATTAACAATTCTGAAACTACTATCCATGTATACTGGGAATAAACAGATAAATAAATGGATGGATGATGTGGGAGCCAGGTATCTTACAATTGGAGTGAGAGATTATAAGAAAGTAAGAAGGCTAGGATAAACTATAGGGTACTAAAGTAGAACTGGAACATCAGTATGAATTTATGTTTATCCTAACACAGACCTATACACATATAACAGAGAGAGAAATAATCACCAAAACACATGTAGACATGAGTTGATACATACATGTAAATCCCCTATCTTTGTTCACTGAGAAGGCCTAAAAGAAATGACATTCCCGTGGGAATGGGGACATCCAGTGCCCAGTTCTTGGATTCTAATGCCAGTTTTCAATGAAAGGAATCCAGTCTTATTGGCAAAATGGCTATTTCTAGGGTTACGGCAGAAAGTATATGAGCCTTGTAGTGCCAGAAAATAAGGAAGTACTCAAAACAAACAAACAAACAAACAAACAAACAAAAGAAACTGAAGATATGATAAAGGGACACAGAAGCTAACTGAAAGAACTCCTAATGGCCAAAGCTGAAACAATGGATACAGATTAATAATAATAGTAATAGTGATGATAATAATAATGGTAATCATAATAAAATATAATATTAGATTATAACCCAAAGCATAAAATAAATCACCTAGGAGTTCATACTGATATACATAAATAATTGAACAAATGAGGTGGCAAGGGAGAAGAATAGACACATTTCTTGTGCAGAATAATTTTAAATAATTTATGTAAATATTAGCGTCTCAAGAACGTGGTTATCAATTTTCCACGCTTTTGTATAGGCTGTACATAGTGACTTGCTACCAGAAACTATAGTATAAAAAAGAGAAAAAGAGTAACTTTACCTGGCAAACACTATCTTAGTCAGCTGATAAAGGCTAATGCCACCAATGGTCAAGTCATGTTGATAGTAGGTATCCTTGCTATGATGTGATGAGAATGGCACCTTTTCTTCAAACCCCTTCCTCTAGTCCAATCGTTAGAAAAATATCAGACTATCCAAAATGAAGGATAGTCTACAAAATAGTTGACTGATACTCCTCAAATCTGCAACAGTCATCAGAAGCAACGAAAATCTGACAAACAATCTTGGTATAGTGAAATCTAGGTAGAAATGTCAACTAAAAGGGATATAGCATCCTGGATGGGATCCTGGGATGGAAAAAGACTCACTAGGTGAAAACAAATGGCTTTCCTTAATAATCACAGGCCAGTGTCAGATTTTTGGTTGTCACAAATGTACCATACAAATGTAAAATGTTAATAGTAGGGGGAATTAAATATGGGCTATATAAGATACCCGCAGACACATATAGTCTTTGCAACTTTTCTTCAAATCTAAGACTATTCTAAAATAATGTTTATTTTTAAAAGAGCTCTGTGGGCAAAGGAATAAAAGTTAAATAGTATGAAGGTGAATTATTTTCTTATATTGCACCAAAATGTAATTAATTGTATTCTTCAAGCACAACTAGAGGTTTGAAATCATTGCAAAAAAAGACCTGTGAGATTGAACACTAACTGAGAGAAAGCAAATATATTTCTGTTTTTCAACTTAGGAGATGCAAAATATTCAATGACAAAGAAACGTTAAGTCAAGTAAATATCTCAAAGTAAAATAAAAATTAATCTTTACTGACACTATTGGGTCAGTTTACCAATATCAAACCAACTGAGAGAAAAATATATAATATTTGGACAGATTTAATGGTAGTAATTCAACATAATTAATTTTTATAATTCTCAATAATGAACCATAATATATCACTAAATATGTTCAAACTCTAGTATATAAGTAATTCATATGTGATAATGGACTAAAGCAGATTTTTTAAAATCATATATTAAAAATTGTTTCCAAAGTTTATAGTTAAACTTTCACTAAACTATATATTTTGGGAGGGGTGTTGTTTTGGGTAAGGTATAAACATCTATTAAAGCTCTGGTTGTGTTCAAGCAATAAATATATCTATTATTGAGAACTATCAAAGAGAGAACACAAATCTGCCATAGGGTATGTTCTGTTTACTGTACGGTGTTTTCAGATTAAGATGGGTGAACAGATCAATTCAAAACATCTTATATGGTGCAACATTTACTGGAAAGTCTTATTATTTCTCTCTATATTAATGATTGCACTACAATTTAAAATATGTTTAAAGTAACAGTAAAGTTGGCATCAACAGAAAAGTGAGATTAATTGATATTGAGTGAAAAATGATTATTGAAGCCTTCAAAGTGCATAGATCTGGAAGCCTTTACTATAACCTTCTGCCTTTCTAATAAGTCGCAAGTGCACCAGACAGAATAAGCAAAAATCAATTTAATAATTCAAAATGAGTGAAATATTCTAACCACGGTTCTTATGGTTACATTAATTGATTTTCTTTTTTTAATGGCAAAAGCACAAACTTGAAGCATTAACCCAAAAGGATCTGAGGTCATTTCCCAGTCAATGTGATTAATGATTTCAGGTTCATCAGTACTTAAATTTGCAAATTGGGAGTGTTGTGCTGTAAAGTAAGAAATGCTAATGCTGGTCGTATTTCACCTATAGTTTTCATCCTTCATTTAGGGCATATCTGTTCTTATCCTTCCATTTCTTAAATAGGTCAGTGACTCCCATAATCCATAGGCTGGTGTTTCAGATGGGTTTTGAAGATTTCTGTTGGTTTATGGCACTATTCTTAGATGTTTAAGAATTATCAAAATTATTTCCATTTGTCTTCACATTTGAAAAAATATTACACAACCCACCCCCTAACACAAACTTTATAAGTGCTGCCATATAATTCCATGCTTAACTTCATGTTAATATTTAAAATCAAAATGTCATTTAGTAGTATTTTTAATTGGTAGGTAAACTACAGAAAATTAATATATTTGAATTTAAATATATGAATGCCATATATATACATATATACATATAAATGTGTTATATATATATATATACACACACACATATATATGTATGTATATATATATGTATGTATATATGTGTGTATATATATATATATATATATATATATATATATATATATACACACATGCATGCATATTAGGCCAAATAAAACTTGGTTTGACTGATACATGAATAGGGAAACATGTTATATAACTGAGGCCTAATAAAAGAATGTAGACATGTAGGCATTCCAAAAGCAAAATACGTACATATTTTGTTAGACATTCATAGTTTGAAAACGTATGTCATAGCTATCAATTTGTAAGAGGAGCTCATTAATTCAGCAACAAAATCTCAATGAAAAATTTTCTATAAATGACTTATTTAATGTGTGCTGTTTGGAGACTGCCCTTTAAAACAATGGCTTAGTTGTTAAGAACATTTTGTCAGCGATAAGCATACCAGGTCTAGTAATGAACTAAATTGATAGCAGCAAAAAACACATTTCTGCTTTAAATCTAACATTTGTGATTTAGTTTCCATAAATCAACACTTTTTATAGTAAATCTATGTTGCTGAATTCTATTCCATTTGGAGCTTCCTTTGTCTTTAATTTATGATATATGTTTAGTTTATAATTATGTAAGGATTACATGTTAAATTTTTAAATAAAAATTTAAGTGTGTATATGCTTATGTAAAATTGCAATACAGTATCACAGCAACATTAGAAAGTCTGCTAGAAATACTACCGAGGTGATTAAGGAAGGAAAATAATGGCCCAGAGAGTGAGAGCCAGCCCATGGAGGAGGTGTTTGGGGCTCTGGATTTAATGATATGTATCTGAAAAGGGTGCTGGCAGGTAAGTTGCTTAGTGTCTCTAGGAACTGGTTTACCCTGGGGGCTTCGTCCTTCCAGGGTCAGCAAGGTCCCAGTGGTCAAAACATTAGAATACAGAAAATAAAGACCTTGGTAATACAATGTGGACACAAAAGAGGATGTGATCAAAAAGGAAGAGATAGTAAATTCTAAATTGGGGAAACAATGGAAAAGGCTTTCTAAATAGGTGATCTCTAAAATATATTGAGAAATGAATAGGATTTTAATAAGCTCACACACAGCAGTTTGTGTTTGATGGAATAAAATGTTAGGCAAAAGAAAATAAATAAAAATTTTAAAAAAGTTTATTTTCAGGCATATGAGAGACCCTGGGAGCCATGGGATGTGGTTGGGGAATAAGTTTGTGACTGGAGAAGAATTCATGGACAAAAGCATAAAATTATAATTCCTCTCCAAAGTAGAACTTGTATCCTCAGAAAACAAGTTAGAAGGAATATGCATCACACACATACCTTCCTCCTAATTTTCCAATCTCATCCATTAACCTGACTACTAATCTTTCTGAATTATGATCTGATCCTGTGGAGAACTCCTAGCTCCTAGTTTGGGTAGATCAATGACAACAGAGCTTAAACTACCCTACTTTCTACATTGATGCCATTTTCCCATGAGTCCTTCAAATGTTTATCTAATTCAGTGACCAAACCATTCTCTCATAAATTAGGAAGAACAAGCCCAATGATCTCACAATCAATTCTTCCCTCTGGACTTTCACTGCCATGGTTACATGTGGAAAACATTGTCCCGGAAACTGGATAATTGAACAGAGAAATGCATGATTTAAAAAGGAGCAAGGAAAATATATACAATAAAATCTCTGTCAAGGAAATAAAGTGTAACAAAATATTACTTAAATTAGTATAGACTTATTCTCTACTAATCACTTTATCAACATTATTTAGTTCTTATAACAAATCTGTAAGTAGGATTTATTCCTCAATGTAAAGTAAGGATACTGCATAAGGATCACCTGAAATATATCTGGGGACTCATCCCCAAGGAATTCTTATCTTCTAGGCCTGTCATGGGGCATAGGAATGCGCATTTTAACACATATCATAGATTATACCAATACAGGTGACTGTGGCCCATATTTTGAGAAACACTGGATTAGTCACTTATCAGTATCATACAATAAGTAGTGGACTTCATTGGAGTCCAATATTCATTCTTTTTCTCCTCATTATGACCCTAGAGAAAAAACGTTTTCTCAGAATATTCCAAATAGCCTTATTTTTTTTTTTTACAAGTTCTGACATGATTTGTGAAACATGTTTGTTTACACAAGAGGAGATGTGTCAAAAGCTATGATGGGGTCAATTGTTCTTTGACCCAAACAGGAAGGTTTAAGTTTATTCTCCAGACTTGAAACATCTAATTACCCTTATTTTGATGGCTTTCCTCCCTATTACAGATCTAGGGAATTATCATTTTTTTTTTCTAGAGATATATAGGAAAACATGAGATCTAAGAAAGCAGTATCATTCCATGTCAAAAGGCTGTATACAATTTGAAACAGGACATTTTCCCAATAGATTTGAAAGTTAGATTTATGAAATATTTGGTTGTTTTTACTGTTGTCTCTTAATCATTTCACATAGGATTTAAGTTTTCCTTCCAAGTATTAAAATGGAATTTACAGATACCTGTAAAGTTAAACTTCACTAAAACTCTGTAGTGAATAAAATCTCACTTTAGTATGTGTCATGCATAATGATGTATTAGTAAAATGAAAAAAGCCATAAACGTGGTAACTTTCTATTTTTTGCTCTGTTAATAACATGCTTTTTGAGCTAGGCCAAATTTATTTAATTTCACTATGTTCTTCTGTCCTTTATCTATGTAATGTTTTAAATATAAACTTGCCAACTCTTTGAGGTACTAAAATACTAACAAAAATGTTCCTTTCAGCTCAGGTCATGATCTCACAGTTGTGAGATCTTGCCCGACATTGGGCTCCACACCTCTTCTGGATTCTCTCTCTCTCCCTCTGCCCCTCTTCCCTGCTTCTGTACTCTCATTTTCTCTCTCTCCTTCAAAATAAATTTTAAAAATAAGAATAAAAAAGATCTAGCTGTGATGGAGGATTGGGGTGAATGCTCTGAGCAATAATATGTTTAGTAAAATTGAGAGTGATAGATTCAATGTTAAGTCTCCTTGGATCCTATGTGAGAAACCCACAAGAATTAAAACATTAATTGCTTTCTCATGGTAAAATATCTTTAATTGATCAAATAAAATGTAGAGTTGAACATACACCAGAGAAGACTTTACAAGTAAAAGGTCATTTCTGTTGCTTTGTTTTTGTCTATTATGAAGTTGGATTATTGGATTGGTGTTCCTATTAGTGGATGTTTTAAAATTTATCACAGATAAATTTTCTTTTAACTTCCCAATAAATACATTCTAGCTTCTTCACTTGGATAAAGTAGATCACCTGTTCAATTATTTCATTCATAAGAATAGATTTGGAAATCACTTATATATATAAAATTACTTCTTTGGATTTTTCCTCATTTTACTTTACTGTAAAATTATAATTAATTATTTTAGTTCTCCTCAAAGTCCCATTAAGTAAATAAGTAGAATTCTAATTTTTCTGAGTGTATCCTATTTCATATCAAACCCTTGTCTTTTGGTAAAAGTAAAATGTCCATTTGCTATGTCTTAAATATAAAGAGAATATAAAACTCGTTTGCTCTTGGTAAAGTGATCAGGTCATTAGAGTTCAGAATGATGTAAATAATTATGTTATTTGAAATAATTAGCAAATAGAACTTATATTTCTATTTAGGATCAGAGATGAAGTATCCAATATTAAAAAGTAAAACTTTAGCAACAATAGGATATTTATAAGCTTAGTTGACCTAATTTGCTGCTTCTAGTCTTTTGCTATCGTGTTCTTCTTATAGGAACTTGTGAGAATAATTCAAAGAATAGGAAAAGCCATATGTATGTTCATCATGTACTTATTTAAGCCAATAGACTTCAACAGTATAGAAATAGTTACTTAGAAATATAGAAATACATCCAGTGACTGGAATCATTATTAGGCAATAACTCTAGAATCCATGTGTCCACATGGTAGACTGTTCAGTAATAGTAATTTTTTTAAAGCAAGATAGATATATATGTACAGTTAGTGATTATAACTATATTTTTTTTAGCATTTTTTTTCAATGTTTATTTATTTTTGGGACAGAGAGAGACAGAGCATGAACGGGGGAGGGGCAGAGAGAGAGGGAGACACAGAATTGGAAACAGGCTCCAGGCTCTGAGCCATCAGCCCAGAGCCCGACGCGGGGCTCGAACTCACGGACCGAGAGATCGTGACCTGGCTGAAGTCGGACGCTTAACCGACTGCACCACCCAGGCGCCCCAGTGATTATAACTATAAAGAATATATGCATATATATGAGTCAAAACTAGAAGAAATTAAGCAAAAAAAAGTCATTTAGGGAAGGAGGATTACAGATGACTTCTCAATATGTTTTCATATTTTTATTATATCTGTTATACTGTTTACCTAATTTAGAGTGAGAGATCCCAACCAGTTTCCAAATAAGAGAAAAACTTATAATTTTTAAACAGTAAGTAGACAATATATTAAAACTATATGTGGGAGGGGCGCCTGGGTGGCTCAGTCGGTTAAGCGGCCGACTTCGGCTCAGGTCATGATCTCGCAGTCATTTGAGTTCAAGCCCCGCATCGGGCTCTGTGCTGACAGCTCAGAGCCTGGAGCCTGTTTCAGATTCTGTGTCTCCCTCTCTCTGACCCTCCCCCATTCATGCTCTGTCTCTCTCTGTCTCAAAAATAAATAAATGTTAAAAAAAATTAAAAAAAAATAAAACTATATATGGGAGAAATATATTTACTCTTATTTATTGTCCTATTTATTCTCCGCCCATAATAGAAGTTGCATTTTATTTAATTGTAAAATTAGTTGCTGAAAATATGAATGCTATCTAATGCACCCCCACTCCTCAAAAAAAAAAGTAGAAAATTGACTCTTACTCATTTCAAGAGAGTCTGCAAACAAACAAATAAGTAAATAAGGAATATATCATTAACTCCATTATCAAATATGATTGAAGTATGGGAGAAGTTGAAGATTTTTTGATTGATTTTTGAACAAACTATACACACAAACGTGGGATAATGCAAGGAAAAAGAGAATTCAACAGACAAAAGCTGAGAATATATTCACCCAATCATTCGCACTTCGATTATTCAACCAGCACAAATTCACAGAGCACTGACTATTTAGTAAGATTAGGGGGTGAAATAAGAGACTACATCAATATTTATTGAGTTCCTACTTGACAGAATCACACTCTTGGTTTTCCTAACACTCTTAAGAGTTCGATATGCAGCCTTTGTCCATTTATCCCTGCTTATAATTATTCATTTAACAGATACTTAATGAATACCAGCTATATGTGAGTCACTGTCCTGAGTATATTATATTGCATACATTAGATTTGGTATCTGTCTGTCCTCAAACAGTTTATATTTTAAATGGAGGAGAAAGGCAGTGAATAAGTAAGTAAATAAATGAATACAACATGGATGTTGATTTGTATGATGTAAGAAAGCAGTGAGATAATATAAAAGAAACTGAGGTGAATCAAGTCTCTCTGAGAGGATAACATTTAAACTAGGACTTGAAGCATTTTTCTACCATTCCAAAAAAAACAAAAAAACAAAAAAAACTTAATTGAATTAAGCCACCTGCACTCACGTAGGCATTTAAGCCACATATGTGTTAGAACTAGGAATAACGTGTATTTTATTCACAGGTTACTTGTAATAGTGTCCAATCTAGATAGAAAGCTCACCACTTTTGCCATGGAACTTAAGGTGAGAGACCAAAGAAAAATAGACGTGCCTCTCTTCATCCACAGATGCTCAATTTCTAAAGAAATGATGAGCAAGTCATTAACTAGAACATTCAAACTCAGATACAAGCAGTCAGTTTGGTATTCGCATACCTTGTCACTTTTATCACTTCATTATTAGTCTCCTGAGCTCCACCCACATTTATGCTAGCAGGCCTTGTAATAACACTGAAAGTCAATTCTGTCTGCTCGGTTTATGGAATCAGGTCCTGAACCTCACATTACCGAACTTGTTGTAGGAAACATGGGGTGTCCTCGAGATGATACTTAGTTCCAGGCTCCATGCATTCATAACCATCTAGGGTATTTCACATTTGTTCTCTGGTTGGACAGTTCCTAGAAAGCAAAACTATTGGTTGTTGGATGCTTAGCCTGAGCAAAGAGAAGAGAATTGAGGAGAGAGGGTAAGAAAAGAGATGGGGTTGTAGATGAATGGTCTCAACCGCTACAGTTTAGAGTAACAAGGATGAGTAAGGTTTCCAAGGATTAAGTGGAGCAAGTGAAGACAGCTATATTTGAGTACTCTTACCATTTCCATTCTAGAGAACTATCTGCCAAAAGGGGACTTCAGGAGCAAGAGGCCACTGGGACTATTACTGAAGGATTACTACTAAATGGAGGCAAAACTTGTGCTGTATTTCTCATACTAAGACACAGTAGAATGACAGCCCTTTGAAGAATCCGTATGAGACACCCATGAGACAGATAACATTTTGATGGTACCCTGTCAACAGGCATGGATGAACAGATGACGGTCAGATTAACAACAGCAATTAATAGAGAAACTATTAAGGCACAAATTAAATGAGAGACATCTGTCCTTTGTTCCACTCCCATTCATTCTTCCCTCCACTCCCATTCCAGAGTGACCAGAAGGGCAAGGAGATTTCCCAGTGGCCTCACCAGTTCTCAGTCCCATCGCTGACATCAGGGCAAGACCAGGTAAAGGAGGCAGACTAAAGCCTTACCACCCACTATTTCTTTCCAGACCTTTCAAGTCCCAAAGCTGTGTGTAGAAGGAAAAGGGGAATAGATTGGATATGAGTCTAATTCTTTAAGTAAGTTACTTTTTTGTGTCAAATGATTCAAACTTGTACAGGATAGCTTTCCTGTTTTTAGAAAATCTATCAAATATTTATGAAATGCACCTCAATAGGTGTTTAATTTTCTCCATATAGCTTCAAAAAAGTCAAAAGGGCTCTGATTCCAGTTAGCTCCTTGATAACCATAACCAACAATAGATATTGGGAAATCCTGAATGCCAGAGGAATAATTGTACTGCTACACTATATAAAACAGATAACTTTTGTTCACCTATTCTAAAGCAGGGTAGTTAAGAGGAAGTTCTAATAATGCAGGTAAGAAACCTTTAATTGTTTTTGTTTTTCCTCCCTGGAGTCCCCCTACTATAGAAAGAATGTGTGTTTTCTTTACCTTGAAAGATATTTGAAAGTATTATAAGAAGAAACATCTACAAAGTTTATACGTTCCTACCTAAAACATGTTATGCATTCAAAACACATTAGTTATTTGTAGCTGCATTACCTGGTAAAAATGGTAGCCTCTGAGCACATTTTTTATGTAACATAGGAAACAATTTGCACACTTCTTTATAATAGAAGACAAGGTTTTATCATATATATATATATGTGTGTGTGTGTGTGTGTGTGTGTGTATGTGTGTGTATATATATATATATATATATATATATATATATATATATATATGATATTTGATATTCCTTGCCTCCAAGAGAGCAGAAATCCTGAGCACAAAATATAGCAGGTTCAGATTTGAACCAGTCTGAAGTCCAACCCCTCACCACAAGGGAAAGCCATATATAGACTGATGAGAAATTAGCTGTTCATATTTTGAAAGGGATATTGAGGGAATAATGAATCTTCTATAGTGAGAGCAGTGTTAAAGAGTATATTCTGAAATAACTTTGCGTTTAAAGCAAATACTAAAAACTTACTGAAAATGTAGAGAAAGCCAGGAATGAGAAAAATGATAGTGTGGCTGATATCTATGAGTAGGGGAAAAACATTAGAAGAGGTTCAGTAAAACTTAGATAACAAAAAAAAATAATAACTGGTAAGAATTAACCCTGGCAGGAAAGGAAATTATCCTCTTAGCCACGCTCACAGAGGATATGCAAAAGTAACTTAAGGAAAGAAATACTAGAAACTGAATTCTAGACTACACATGCTAGAGCATCAAAACAAACCCTTTTGTTTTAATGTACTTAACAGTATTTATGCTTATCATTCTATATTATTAGTATATTATACTGTAATATCATTATATTATCAATTATAATTGCTGTATTGATCTCATAAATTCTTCCACAAACTGTACAAGCACTTTAATACACATATACTATGAATAACTTAAGAGGAAGAGAGGATTTTTTTTTCAAAAGTCTATTAGGTAATGAATATTTTTCTCTCCCATCCATAAAATTGCAAGTTACTTTCAGACAGATACATGGGCTAAACAAAGTCCACCTAATTCTTATCAAACGTAATTGGTTATTCAGAGTAAACAACACTAGGGAAGGCAAAATGCCTTATAAAATGCTATTTTAACAATGCTCAGTTCTGTCCTGGACATCTGCACATTTAACATTAATATGGGAGCATTTATTTTGAAAATTTCTTTTTTACCTCCTTTTTTTCTGAATAGGTATCTTTCAGAGAAGTAAGGTTTTATTGAATTTTGGGGGATTCCTAGAATAGTGTAGGTTTGTATTCCAATTCTGTTATAAATATAAAATATCTAGCACATTTACATCATTAAAATTATAGGCTTATTCATTTGCATGATAATAATGCAGATGATGGTAAAATATGAAATGATTGTTTTCTTACATAAGAAAGAAAACTTCATATGTGAATTCACTTCTAGTGAATATGAAGTGAATATGATTTCTAGTGTTTAAACAGAGGCATAATTTATTTTAACAACGTGTATTTATAGAAGCTACTAAAACAGGAGGTTTTTCCTTGGGTGTGTGTGTGAATTTCAAAAGAAAGAAGAAAAAGCAAAGCTTTCATAACTAACAATGCTTATTACTGTTCCTAACACAATGACAGTAAAATAATATTGCCACTGAATAGATAATTTTCATCTCAGGCCATCTGCAGATGTGACTCTATTAATTCATCAGGCACAAAAAGTTATTGGTATTCCCAGAGAAGTTAGAGGTTACATCATTTTCTAGATATTAGTTTACTATTGGTATTTTTAGACATCTGTCATTTATGTCTATGATAGATTAATGATAAACTAACTTGTACCTTAAAATATATTAATATTTGCAGCATACTTGCAACATTCATTCATTTTATTTTCCTGGTAAATAAACCCTGATTGAGGACTATAAAAATTAGGATACAAACATCATGATATAAAACAATTCACTGCTATCTCAAAAATGAATAAAATGTTTAATGAGATATTATAATGGATTGATTTAATTGATCATCACTACAGTTTAGTCCCTATCACACGATTAGGAACAGAGAAGATATATTACTTAAATGTGTACCTGTTGTGTCAGTTTTTGCTAATGTGTAAAATTCTGATGCTGTGCTAGGGAAGGTGAACTTTCCTAAAGGAGGAAACTTACAGGAAGGTTGAAATCTTTATCTTATCATGAAAGCTTTGCCCCAAAAGACATATTCATATGAGTGAGAGCAAACTTGATGTGACTTACTAAATTTATGGCCATGGTCCTGTTATATCTTCCAAATTCAATTTCTCAGTGAAGCCACACATGCTTTCCTCTAGAGAGTATATTTTACACCTAAATATCCTGCCAGTTTTGAAGCTAAATAGCAATGAGTGAAAGGAACTGTTTTTATTATTATTTTTTTTAGATAAAGTAACTGAGTCTTAAAGAGATTATGCAATCTGAATAGGCCACACAGCCCACAATTGATTAAGGCAGGATTTTAAACTTACGCTATAATATTTTCTTTGTTATGAAGTGAATAACAAATCATAATACATATCGCAAATATTCTATTAATTTTCAATATATGAAATTTATTGTCAAATTGGTTTCCATACAACACCCAGTGCTCATCCCAAAAGGTGCCCTCCTCAATACCCATCACCCACCCTCCCCTCCCTCCCACCCCCCATCAACCCTCAGTTTGTTCTCAGTTTTTAAGAGTCTCTTATGCTTTGGCTCTCTCCCACTCTAACCTTTTTTTTTTTTTTTTCCTTCCCTTCCCCCATGGGTTTCTGTTAAGTTTCTCAGGATCCACATAAGAGTGAAAACATATGGTATCTGTCTTTCTCTGGATGGCTTACTTCACTTAGCATCACACTCTCCAGTTCCATCCACGTTGCTACAAAGGGCCATATTTCGTTCTTTCTCATTGCCACGTAGTACTCCATTGTGTATATAAACCACAATTTCTTTATCCATTCATCAGTTGATGGACATTTAGGCTCTTTCCACAATTTGGCTATTGTTGAGAGTGCTGCTATAAATATTGGGGTACAAGTGCCCCTATGCATCGGTACTCCTGTATCCCTTGGGTAAATTTCTAGCAGTGCTATTGCTGGGTCATAGGGTAGGTCTATTTTTAATTTTCTGAGGAACCTCCACACTGTTTCCCAGAGTGGCTGCACCAATTTGCATTCCCACCAAGAGTGCAAGAGGGTTCCCATTTCTCCACATCCTCACCAGCATCTATAGTCTCCTGATTTGTTCATTTTGGCCACTCTGACTGGCGTGAGGTGTATATCACAAATATTCTATGAGAATTTGGGCTCAAGATACTTGTTTTCAAATTTTAAGTAGGCTCCACACCCAACATGGGGCTTGAATTAACAACCCTGAGATCAAGAGTTGCAAACTCTACCAACTGAGCCAGCCAGGCATCCCTAGATATTTACTTTTTAAAGAGATTTTTTTTTTCTGGAATTCAGACCATGCAATGAAGGGGTATATACCAGAGACAAAGGAATTCTAAAAGTTTGGAAGCTTTGATATCCATTCTCTAGATGTTAATTTCCCTCATAGTCTTAGCAAATAGGGCACAGATTGAAGGAGATAAGGCATATTGACATTTTTCTTCATGAACCTTTATTTTGTGTTAACATGCTCTTTGTTCTGGCATACAAATGTTTTAAATTATTCAGTGAATACTTCACAAGATTATACAGTTGACCCTTGAACAACATGGGTTTGAACCACATGGGTCCACTTCTATGCATTCTTGTTTGTAAATACAGTACATCAGTGTAAATATATTTTCTCATCATTATCTAAACATTTTACTTCATCTAGACGACTTTATTGTAAGAATATGGTATATAACACATGTAACATGCAAAATATATGTTAATCAACTGTTTATGTCATAGGCAAGACTTCCAATCAATATTAAGATATCAGAAGTTAAGTTTTGTGGGAGTTAAGAGTTATACGTGGATTTTTTTCACTGCAAGGCCTTCAGTGTCCCTAACCCCACACCGTTCAAGGGTCAGCTGGAATATTACGTTAGAGGAGGATGCTGTATGCAGTTGAGAAATATAGGTACATTCTTCAAAGTCTGATTTTGTTCTGTCTGATGAAAGTAATAAGAGATGAGACGAATTTTTGTGACAGATACAACAGGACCAAGGAGTGAGACCAGCATAGCTGGAGATCAGGACCTCTCTCGTACAGTCGCTCTCTAGATATGAATGGATAGAAAGCTTCCCCACAAGAAGATCGCATGGATATATACACTAGACTGGGTCTTGTTTCTTGGTAAAGCTAAAAAATAACTCAAAGTCTCTGATAAAGACCCCAAAACAAAACAAAGTCGTCCTAAATTTTAGGTTTTTAACTTCAGGCCTGTGGAAGAAGCAAACACTCTATATGAATAACTGTACTTGAGATCCAGCCTTCAAAAAGTTATCTGAGATGAAGGTTCCAGAAATACAAATTAATAATAAGAATACATCCTTCACTTATAAGGGAAAACATAAATTACAGTATCATAACCATAAAAAACTAAAATATTGAAATACTGAGGTAAGAGTATGATTTTTAAAATAAAAGAAATGCCGGGGTGCCTGGGTGGTTCAGTCCGTTAAGTGTCCGACTTCAGCTCAGGTCATGATCTCGCGGTTCGTGTGTTCGAGCCCCGCGTCTGTGCTGGCAGCTCAGAGCTTGGAGCCTGCTTTGGATTGTGTCTCTCTCTCTCTCTCTCTCTCTCTCTCTCTCTCTCTTTCTCTCTGCCCCTCCCCCACTCGCGCTGTCTCTCCCTCTCACTCAAAAATAAACATTAAAATTAAAAAAAAACCCCACTGGGTTTAAATAAAATAAAAGAAATGCCTAACAAAGGAACAAGTGACTACCAAAATTTTAAATAGGGACTGTGCACCTAACTGAGCACTGAAACGGCCCTTACTGAAGTGTCTGCGATGTCTCAAGGGACCTCACAAGACATCAGAAATGGGAAGGGCCAGAAAACCCGTGTACTAAGATGACCTAAAGGGTCTTTGTCAGGTCTAGGTGGAAATCAGTAAACCTCAATCTCTAGAACTGTAACAAATTCTGCTTTGTGACATACAAGTATTTGGAGAGCGGCTGGCAAGCACAAATATCCACTCTCCACTTTCGCGTGTGTAATTCCCTGTGACCACCAAACTTTGCAGCAGTTTTTTGGAGCGGTCCGAAAGACCGTTTCCCGGGAAGGCTGTCCTCGGGAAGACAACAAAGAAAGTGTTTACTTACCCACTCTGGGGTTGGTTTTCTTTCGGGACACAGAGATGGCTTGCGGAGATACTCTGCAGACTCACTGCCCACCGGTGGGGGGAACTAGGTCAGCAGACAGCCTCCAGCTGAGGTCTGGTCACCCGCAGACAGAGCAGCTTCACCTGAAGTTACCTCTGCCTGGGTTAACCTGAGGCTGCTGGCTGGTCAAGGTGAGAGCGTAAAGGTTCACGCTCCCGCTCCACGTGGGCTATTCTGTCAGGCCAGGCTTGTTTCAGAGTTCCCCGGGAAGGATGCCCGAATCTTCAACAGGCCTGCGTTTACACGCCCATTTTGTCCCCTGCCCAGTCCTGCTTCCAAAACCTTTCCTCAAAACACCTGAACTCTATCTGGCTATTATGCATTTCTTGAGGACGCCGTCTGGAACGGGAATCAAGTGTGTGTGTGTGTGTGTGTGTATCAAGTGCGATCTTTAAAAATGAATGTGTGTGTGTGTGTGTGTGTGTGTGTGTGTGTATTTGCAATGCCAAACGTAAAGAGTGGGCCAAACTGCAGATGAGAAGGTCCAAGGCTGAACATTAAGAGTTTGGAAATGAACTCAAACTTTAATTCTCTAATCATAGTACTGTAAATGGATGAGACTTTTCAGCTAAAAGACGGAAAGTACCAGACCGAATTAAAAAGAAAAGAGAAAGAAAAAAAGAAAAATTGGGCCCCGGGGTGCCTGGGCAGCTCAGTTGGTTAAGCATCTGACTTCGGCTCAGGTCATGATCTCGCGGTTTGTGGGTTTGCGCCCTGCGTCCGGCTCTGTGCGGACAGATCGAAGCCTGCAGTCTGCTTTGAATTCTGTGACTCCCTCTCTCTCTGCCCCTCCCCTGCTCATACTCTGTCTCTCTCTGTCTCTCAAAAATAAATAAATGTTAAGAAAATGTAAAAAAAGAAAAATTGGGCCCTATCTTTTTTTTAATGTTTTTTATTTATTTTTGAGACAGAGAGAGACAGAGCATGAACGGGGGAGGGGCAGAGAGAGAGGGAGACACACAATCGGAAGCAGGCTCCAGGTTCCGAGCCATCAGCCCGACGCGGGGCTCGAACTCACGGACCGCGAGAGCGTGACCTGAGCTGAAGTCGGACGCTTAACCGACTGAGCCATCCAGGCGCCCCTGGGCCCTATCCTTTAAGGAGAATCCCATCTAGACATAAAGATACAGAGAGATGAAAAGAAACCGAAAGGAAATGTTGAAGTATTTGCTGTCCTTACCAAATAACCAACGACACACCAAAAACCTGCGACTCAATGGCTACACCTGGAACTTTGTGGAAGAAGGTATTTTCCTGCCTCCTTCATGCCTTTCTGTGAACTCACCTGCATCCACACTATTAACAAAAATGACTGTTGTTTGAAAACATAGGCAACCAACGACACTGCATTCTACACAGTCCCTTTATACGTAAATCTTGACAAAAAAGAAAAGTAAGAGAGGGTCGCCTGGGTGGCTCGGTTGGTTGGGCTTCCTACTCTTGGGTTTGGCTCAGGTCATGATCTCCCAGTCTGTGAGTTCAAGCCCCGGTTTGGGCTCTGCGCTGGCAGTGTGGAGGCTTCTTGGGATTCTCTCTTTCCGTCTCTCTCTGCCCCACCCCTGCTCGTGTTCTGTCTCTCTCCTCTTTCTCTCACTCTCTCTCAAAATAAATAAATACATATTAAAACAAAACAAAACAAAAAAAAAAAGGAAAGGGAATTAGATTCTATTAGGGGGAGGAGAAGAGACTGAGAATTCCTTCCATGGTAGAAGCACTCGTCCAACCACCATTGTGGCTGTTACTTCCTTTCCTCTGTGTCTGTTGTATGCTACATACTAATGAAATGTTAAAGATAATGTACACGCATCTAGACAATCCAAGTAATAATAACAGAGGGGAAGAAAGTAAAAGTCACTGCCAGCCATTGTTAACACAGGAAATTGAGATCTATGATGAAACCTGTGAGTCCTCAAATCTTGGGTCTCCCAAATTTTATGCATTATGGTTGTTCACCAATAACAGCTGCCACAACAAACAGTATTTTTTTTTCAGTGTTTATTTATTTTTGGGACAGAGAGAGACAGAGCATGAACGGGGGAGGGGCAGAGAGAGAGGGAGACACAGAATCGGAAACAGGCTCCAGGCTCTGAGCCATCAGCCCAGAGCCTGACGCGGGGCTCGAACTCCCGGACCGCGAGATCGTGACCTGGCTGAAGTCGGACGCCCAACCGACTGCGCCACCCAGGCGCCCCAACAAACAGTATTTTAAGAGACTTTACTATTATCTTTGCTTCAAGTACATTACATGCATGGTAATTTATATTTGGCAGCAAGGGCAGGTTATGAGAAATATTGGTAAATAGAATTTATTAGAAGCAGATAGTGGCTTTCAGTTCGTAATAGTGAGCCGGCGGAATAGAAATGAAGTTTGGTTATTTTTACTTCTTTATTTACCTTTTAAAGTTTTTAGAAGCTTCCATAAAAATGGTCTAGCGTAGAAGCCAGGAATATTTTGTTTGAATGCCTTGGCTTCTAATTTCCAATATAATTCCATGCTTCACTTTGTTTTTCTTAAAAAAGTTATTTATTCCATTAGTGTATAATTTCTAATGTCAAAGGCACATTCTGCCTTGCCAAAAGCAAGCTCACTAAGATTTTTAGAGTAGTAAAAAGAGATTAGGGTTGAGCCCTAAATGTGGAAAACTACTAACAGAAAATATTATTTTGGTCATGCTGACCTTTTCTTTTTATCGGTAAAGTTTAAATTACAGAGAAGAAAAAAAAATAATGAAATCCAAAGTAAATATTTTACTCAGACTTTTGAGGGTAAGCATTTTCAATTCTTGTGCAATAGATAACATAATTATTGTGTCGGAATTGCTGCACAGAAGCATCCTCTTCATAAAGAAATACTAATTTTTGTTCGCTGACAACAAGAAGCATTCAATTCAATATTCTGAGCAGAAAATAGGTACGAATACACAAAGATCTGTATTTTCAAAGTATAAAAATCCTAAGGTATTTTGTGTCCAACTAATCTTTTATTGATCAAAATACATTATGATTGCATCAGAAGTGTTGTACATAATGTATATATTCATTTAACAAATATTTTTGAATCACTTACATGGTATGCATTTGCTGTGCTGAACACTGGGAAGACACACTACCTCCTTATCCTTGTGAGGCTTTGCTGGAGATAGAAATTAACCAAGTCAATACATTTTTAGAAATATTATCAGTGTGTAGTAAGTGCTTACTGCTTTCCATTCCCATTTCCCTTAACAGGTAATAAAAAAGTTAAATATATTTCTTTCTTCAATTTTGTTCTGCAAATTCAATTATTTTTTTAAATTTTTTTTTCAACGTTTATTTATTTTTGGGACAGAGAGAGACAGAGCATGAACAGGGGAGGGGCAGAGAGAGAGGGAGACACAGAATCGGAAACAGGCTCCAGGCTCCAAGCCATCAGCCCAGAGCCTGACGCAGGGCTCGAACTCACGGACTGCGAGATCGTGACCTGGCTGAAGTCGGACGCTCAACCGACTGCGCCACCCAGGCGCCCCCCAATTATTTTTTAACCCATGTCAGACAGGTTTTATTTCCTGCTTCTACTAAAATTCTTTAACGGTCACCCGTAACCTTTCATAAGACCATGTCTGCAAAAACTTGCAAATATTTTTCTAAGGGTTAACTTCGTGTATGTGATGCTTATCTACGTAATGGGTTAGTTGTATCTATTATATACATTTAATTCCTTCCCTCCTCCAATTTCTTTTGGTTTTATATTTTGTAATTACATACAGAAATTGTCTGTTTGAAAATAGCCGTGGTACATGGGGAGGAAGAGTAGCAGTGGTGCATGAGGAGAGAGAATTACCAGTAAGAAAATGAGAAGTGGCCAGTGTCAGAGGTGGGAGAAGCATGAACGAATGTGAACATCATAATTAACTGCCACTGGGGAATGGATCTGAGACAAATAAGCCAATGGATCATGGAGTGCTCTTAAATGGGGAGGTTGCAAGGGTAGGAAGGGTGACTGATGCTTGGGTTATATGTGTATGTAAGCAGAGCTTATCTATGTGAAAGTATGCAAGAATTTTAACAAGTCTCACTCTAGAAAACTTCTGCAGAGAGCACTCACTTGTCAAATCTCAACTCCCTTAGTGAAAGTCAGTAACACCTTTCTTTGCTCACATAGCCTTTTTAAAATATCCTAATCGTAGTATCCATCAACTGACAATATGTATTTTAGTCTTCTGTCCATGTTTCTGAATTCTACAGCAATTTGTGAACTTCATAGATTAAGAAACTTTGCATTTATAGTTAAATTTCTTAGTAAACATGCCTTTCTATATCTACAAAGATAAATGTTAGATTAACCAAGGTCAAATATTTCATTTTTGAATCCCAAGGGTTAATATGCTACTAGCAAATAGTAAATTATTCACTACGTTCATGCTAAATGAAAGAAAAGACAAACATTTAATCACTGACAATAAAAGGATGGGATCAGAATCATGAATTTGCAGTATTTTTAGTTTGAATCTCAGAAATTTTTAACCCATGGGAATTTTTTAAGTTGATTTATTTTGAGAGAGAGAGAGAGAGAGAGAGAGAGAGCGAGCGCAGAACAAGCACCAGCAGGAAAGGGGCAGAGAGAGAGAGGGAGTGAGATCATCTGAGGCCGACTCAGCACGGTCAGTGCAGAGCCCAAAACAGGGCCCGATCTCAAGAAATGTGAGATCATGAACTGAGGTGAGATCATGATCCAAGTCAAAATTAATAGTTGGATGCTTAACCAGCTGAGCTACCCAGGCGCCCCTAGCCCTTAGGAATTTTGAATGTTCGTGTTACTAATTTCAAAGTTGTTTCTTAGGCATCTAACAATGTTTTATCACCTTCTGTTACACATGATTTTATTTCAGTCTTTTGTTTAGAAGTAGCTTGCACCATCAGAGAGTCTATATATCAACACAACGGAACATTATCTGTCTGCAATAGGAAAAGAGGAAGATGTTTATGTGATAATACGTAACAATCTCAAGTACATATATACATATTTGTATGTGTGACAAAGCAAATTACAGAACAGTATGTGTAATATTTTACCATTTTTAAAACAAGGGTGAGCATATATATAGATACATATATGCATTTCTTTTACTTGTAAAAAATAAATTAATAAAAATATAAACACTGGGAATAGGAAATAAAAATGATTTTGAAAATGGTTATTTACCAGAAGAAACGGAACAGGGCGAAGGGACAGGTATGGAAGACTAACATTTCTGCATACATTTTCACATATATTTCACTTTTTTGATCATGATTTTTAACATTCAGAAGGTAAAGTTGTATTAAAAATCTCAATCTTGGGGATCCTGGGTGGCTCAGTTGGTTAAGCATCCAAATCCTTTTTTTTTTTTTAATTTTTTAATGTTTATTTATTTTTGAGAGAGAGAGAGCATGAGTGGGAAGGGGCAGAGAGACAGAGGTAGACATAGAATCTGAACCAGGCTCTAGCTCTGAGCTGTCAGCACAGAGCCCAATGCAGGACTCGAACTCACAAACCATGAGATCATGACCTGAGCTAAATTCAGACGCTTAACCGACTGAGCCACCCAGGCACCTTAAGCACCCAACTCTTGATTGCAACTCAGGTCATGATCTCAAGGTCCATGAGTTTGAGCCCTGCTATAAACCCTGCGTTGGACCTGGAGCCTGCTTAAGATTCTCCCTCTCTCTCGCTCTGCCCTTCACCTGCTCATGCACTCTCTCTCTCTCTCCTCTCAAAAAGATCTCTCAATCTCATAATATCGAGAATAAACTAAAACGAAAAGAATTTTTTGTATCCCAAATTACTGATGTAACCACACAAACAGAATACTTTTTGATGACTTTAGATATTGTTTTAACTATGTATCCTAATAAAATAGATTCTAAATATAAACACACAGCTGCAAAGAAAACTTACATCTAATTTATTAGTCCGATCATTACAAGGTAATGCTAATATTAATACTGTGAATATTTTTCTGAACTAAGAACGTATAAATAAGTATAGTAACATTAAGAGGGACTAACATATACCTCAGTAAAAACTGGAAAAGGTATATCAAATAAAAAAATCAAGAAACATACTGTACTATTAATTTTTTTTTAATTTAAGTAATCTCTACACCAACGTGAGGCTCGAACTCACATGAGGCTTGAACTCATGACCCCAAGATCAAAGCGCCACATGCCCTTCCGACTGAACCAGCCATACGCTACCATACTATTAAATTTGAATTAGGAATTTCACATATGAATTTATGTTAGTTTTCTTTCTTTTCAAAAATACCTATTTTCTAATTTAATCAACTGAAAAAGTCTAGAAGCAATGGGAACATAATACCGATGTGGATACTTCACATAGAAATTGGTTTCTCTATCACTTCCCTCTAAAATAAACCAAGACAGAAAATAACCTGATCCAGGGGGGCAAGAAAGATTCAAGAGACCCAGAGACATTTTGTTGTACCAGAAAACAAAGTAAGCAAAGAATAATGGGGTGAAATTTAAAAAGTGAGTCCATTTGAAGGGGTTCTCATTAACCAAAGATTAAAAAGTAGAGCATCAAAATAATAACAATAATGAATTGATCAAAATGCATTGAACTAAAAAAAAAAAAACAAAAACAAAAACAAAAAAAACTCCATGAGCTCATATTAATACACACACAAGACAAAAAAGGTAACCAAACAGATGCAGGGAACACCATTTTAAGTAATTATAATAATAACTACATAAGCTAACATTTTCAATTAAATGGAAAAACTGAAGCATTAATTTTGTATTTACAGTATATACCATGCCCTACAGAATAAACATCATTTAGGGGCGCCTGGGTGGCGCAGTCGGTTAAGCGTCCGACTTCAGCCAGGTCACGATCTCGCGGTCCGTGAGTTCGAGCCCCGCTTCGGGCTCTGGGCTGATGGCTCAGAGCCTGGAGCCTGTTTCCGATTCTGTGTCTCCCTCTCTCTCTGCCCCTCCCCCGTTCATGCTCGGTCTCTCTCTGTCCCAAAAATAAATAAACGTTGAAAAAAAAAAAAAAAAAAAAAAAAGAATAAACATCATTTAGTTGATAAGTAAAAATCTCTTTTATAATTACATTGCAACTAATAAATATAGAAGGCATAATTAACTTAGAAAATCAACATTTTATAGCCCTTAATAAGAGATTTGGGTAACGCCTCTCAGTGCGTAAAGCTGTTAGTTGAAAGCTTTACAATGGACAACAATGGATGTCACCACCTAAATTCCCTGATCCACTTTAACCAAAAGTGGGACAAGATTTATATCCCTGAAGTATACAATATGAAGTATACAGCATAGATTATTTTTGCTTAGTGAAACCTACATCTCATCGGGACTTTAGAACAAAGCCCATGCTTTTAGAGATGTGTGCTAAAGTATGTATCAGTAAAATGACATGACCTAATGATTGGCATTTGCTATGGAACAATTCATTAGGACGGAAGGCAAGAGAGAGAGAGAGGAAAAAGGAGAGAGAAGATAGATGAAATAACAGTCCTGATGAATTTAGGTGATGGGCATTTTGGAGTTGATTATTTTAGTTCCCTAACTGATAGTATGTTTGAAGTACTTCATAATTCAAAAAAAAAAAAAAAATATATCTAGTGGGAACACTGACAGTAAAGTAAACCAATTTTGGTAAAGAGTGTGGATAGAACAGGTGATTTGCTTGTAGAAAAATGAGTGTGAGATTCTGGTAGAATTTTAAATAATGTCAGGTTAAAAGTTTGATAAAGTTTGGCCAAAACTTATCAGTGAGTTTCAATCTTGGCCAATAAATAAATAAACAAGAAAATAAATAAACAAATAGAAGATTGAAGACTCTAGGTAGCAAGCACTTCGTTAGGACCTGGGATTACAAAAATAATCACAGCTTGGTTCTCACCCTTGGAAAAAGTATAATCTAGAAGCTCCCATTGGACCTAAGGATAGAGACTTGGAAGTCTTCATCAAAATCATAGTTAAGCACTTTCTAGTCTTTCTGGGTTTTATTTTGTTTTGTTTTGTTTTTACATCTCAACAAATATCTGACTAAACGATTATTTCAAAAACTACTCAAAGCACTGAAACCATTTTCTGCTTTTGCCTTATGATGCCACTTTATATAATTGATTCACTTTATAAATTACCCTTTGATAATTTCTTTTTTACTCAAAAGGAAAAGAATGCTGAGCTAATATTTTAATAATGATTCAATTTCTCATATCACTTAAATATGCAGATATAAAATGGACTTGTAGTTTTCTGTAACAGACTTCACACAGTTCTTACCAGACAGAATAGAAAGAAATGATATAAAAGCCTAAAGTGATAACGAATGATCAAAGTCATCCTTGCACTTTATAGAATGCATTTCATTAGACTTATGGAAATTTGTCTGCCACTTAGGCATCTAATCAAACTGGCAATTATTTTCTTCAGGATCTGCATTGATAGCAAAATAAACCTAGCCATTGCATCAGTATTATAATAGTTACGGAAATTGGACCTCAGAGTGACACTTCATATTGACTAAGTCTAGACTACAAGGCAGAGTGGTAACTATAAAATTATGCCATGACCAAACTGTAAGTGCTGAAATGATCTCAGAGAAAACATAACAGAGGGAAAGGAAGCAAATATCATCTTCATATGGATTTAAGTTTCTTGAAAATATTGTAAAACTTTTCATAACATAGGCAAATCGACGCACATTAATTGCTGACTATAAACTGACAACTTTAAAGTAATAATCTAGACCTTTGTTTCAAAATGTTCTGTAACTCTTATAAGCCATGAAATTAAGTGAATTTTGTACCTGGTAATATAATACCTTTAAAGGAGGAGGAGGGTGCTTAAATAAGTGTGCAAGTGACTATTTACATTATAGTACGGTCAGTGATAGAATAGTGTTCACATGGATTGCAGTCAAGGGCAATTACATGAAAAAATGCATAAAAGGAGATACCTCAGGTAAGATGGCCCTTAATGGGGTTTTCATAAATGAAGATCATATAATCATGATCAAGGTTCACAGCATGTTGAGGGAAAGCAAAGCTACAGTCAGATTTGTGGACAGTGTAGATTAACAAGTGAAAGAAATGTTTGGACACATAGGCTGGAATTAATGCAAGAGGATCAAAAACAATGTGAATGCTCTTTTCAGTTTGCTAATCAATGAAGAGTCAATAATGCTTTTATTTTGGGAGGTGATCTCATTAGAACTGTAAGCTTGCTAATTTGAAATAGGACAAAACAGATCAGGCAACCCGTTAGTAATTTAGGCAAGAATGAAGGGTAAACTTGGGTGCCATCATGGGAATTTTTCAGGTACAAAGGTCATCTGAAGTCTGACTGAACTGAGTAAAGAAGGCAGGAGGGAAATGATCAAAGATGGTTCTAGGCTGCGTAAGTGGGAGAACTGTGCTATCAACAGGAAACTGGGATGGAAGGGTTAATTCCCTTAGGGAAATCTGATGAGTTTTGGAGAGCCTCTGTAGAGCATCACAGGCAGTTCACTTAAAGGAATTGGAAAGGATGGCATAGCTGGGACTATGAAGTCCAGGTATTATATTCTGAAACTGTGATCTTGCAAAAACAAAACAAAACAAAACAAACAGACAAAAAAAACAAAACAAAAAACAAAAAACAAAAAACAAAAAACAAAAAAAAAACCCCAGGAGTGGGAAGAAGGGTACGGAAGAGCCATCATTTATGATTGGCTGATGGTTTTTTTTTTTTTTTTTAATTTTTTTTTTCAACGTTTATTTATTTTTGGGACAGAGAGAGACAGAGCATGAACGGGGGAGGGGCAGAGAGAGAGGGAGACACAGAATCAGAAACAGGCTCCAGGCTCTGAGCCATCAGCCCAGAGCCCGACGCGGGGCTCAAACTCGCGGACCGCGAGATCGTGACCTGGCTGAAGTCGGACGCTTAACCGACTGCGCCACCCAGGCGCCCCTATGATTGGCTGATGTTCTAATTATTTTTTTCCATAAACCATCACCCTCTCAAATTATTCTTTGGGTCTATAGAAGAAATATAAGAAGGAAAAATATGAAAATCAAGCAAACAAACAAGTAAAAACAAACTCAGCCGCAAGGGGTTTTGAAGTTCAAATACATAATGTAATTATATGAAGTTAGGTTATTAAATAAATAATAAAAAAGATAATATTTTATATAGCTTCTCTATTCTCTATAGTACCCAATGCTTAACTTTTATACTAAGTAAATACTTCATAAGAAACTAATTAATGAATTGCAATTACATGTACATATATTAATGAATACAGATAATGGTGACATATCAGCTTGCCATCAATAGTGTAATAAAAGAAGCTAATTATTTCTAATGTAACAACAATATTTACAAATACATTAATGACTTTTGTACATCGTCAATTTGAAGTTACTAATATAATAAAGCCCATAATATCAAAAGCAATTACTATTCTTATTAATTAGCTACTGATGCAATAAAATTCTAAGAAGAAACATAATTGAATCAAGGGCAAGCTCTCAATTTAAAAGATTTTAAAAATAAATGGAGAGTATCTGAGAAATTTTATCAAAATAGATAAATGTTTTTTCACATTCAATCTTTTCACAAGATTAAATCAGATGTATTTCTATTTAGCAATTTTAAGGTTTTATTCTGAAAGCAGCTTCAATTACGGTTTGGTATCTTCAGAAGCTGGAACACTGATTAGCATATTGTAGATAGTACCCAACAAATTCTGTTGGAAAAAAATGAATGAATAAAGACTAGATAATCCAATCAACTGATTTCTAGATAATAAAACTTATTATCTACTATATATTTATAATCTGTCAGAGCTTGTGCTAAGCAAAGGCTCTTATCTTATTAATTCTCACAGGGTTCTATGAGATAAGGATCCCTCAAACAGGGAAATAAAGTTAGGAATGCCTATGGATTTTATTTAAGGTCCTACAGATGGTACTGATTAGAAATGGTATTGGAACCTGTCCATTTCCTCCCCAAACCCTTGGTTTTAAAGTGCTGTCTTATACTCCATTTTTATTTCCTTCTCAAAGTCTTTCCTTTCCATTGACTATTATTTTTTTTTCTGAAGAATCATTCCGATAGTTATTGCTTTAAATTCTTAGTATAATGTAATGGTTTCTACTCATATATTTATTTTTCATTTCTCATCATAGAGGAATCTGACTAGCTCACCTTAAGTGGCTCAAAAATCATACAAGAATAAGATGGAACGAGTCAGTTAAGTTTTATGTACCCAACATTTTCCACTGCTAAATCTGAAATATGCTGTCAACCTATGTTGTGGTATTCCTAGGATCTCTAACCAGCAGTATATGTTTTATTTATTTTTTTATTTTATTTTATTTTATTTTATTTTATTTTATTTTATTTTACTTTATTTTATTTATTTTTAAGTAGGGTTCACACCCAGGGCAGAGCCGAACATGGGACTAGAACTCACAACCCTGAGATCAAGACCTGAGCTGTGACCAAGAGTTAAACCCATAACTGACTGAGCCACCCAGGCACCCCCAGTAGTAAATAAGTTAATTCATTGATGCGAAAAAAAACCCAGGAAGTTTAAATATTATTTAAAAAGAAATGTTCAACATGTTCATTAAGGACCTTTGCTACGAAGAATTAAGCTCAGATACTGTGATTAAATCATAAGCATTATGAATATATTTATATATACATATACCCATGTCTTTCTATCTACAATTTTCTTCTTTATAAGGCTTTTCAATGGTATATTTACTTTGTTATTTATTTTATTTTTTCATTTTATTTAAATCCAAGTTGTTAACATATATACATATTTTTCTTCAGTTCATGGATTTTGTCTTTTTAGTTTTGTAAATATGCTTGCTTCTTCTCTCATACCTTGCTTTTCTCATTTTCATATATTTCTTGAATATGATGAGGTTTGTCACGCTTACAGATACTCGCTATAGCCTTACATTTAAAATCTCCAACTTGTTTATCCTTGATTCTTCTCATGCTTGTTGGTTAGAAAGTGTACTAACGTCATCTTTCGAACGACCTAATGGCTACAAACATACTGATAAGTCTTGTCAGTGTCTGCGAACTCTGTCGTGACTGATAAGAAATGAATCATAGACCACATCAATATGGAAGCAAAGCTCCATTATAGAAGAAAATGCATTCTGGTGCATGTATTGGGTGTTTGAATAGCAGAACTAAATTCCATTAGCAAGAAGTTTCAAAGCAGCAGTGTAGGTAGGCTGGCCTAAGAGAGAAGGTCTCCACCACTAGATAGAAGGCTTAATAAGTCACATGATGATAAGCATTTTTCAAAAAGGAAACTTTTTCTTTTCATTTGGACTGAAGCTGTACATGGCTGAGACACATTAAAGTGTAGCAGAAAGGGATGGGCATATTACGGGTTAGCAATCTCTGCAGTGAATTTTAACTCCTTAGTAGTCAGCGGGTGACCTGTATGTGTGAAAAGGAGAGAAGCACTGAGAACACCACAGCTATACCCGCGACCTGAACTGAGGACACACTCTTGTCTCAGGCTCTGGTGAAACTCCTTCCTCACTGCATCACAGAGAAGTAATGCTCATAAGTCCCGGTCTGAATTTGGTACCCAAACAACAACAACAGGGTCTCCTTGGACTGAGTCTCCTTACCATCCCACTTTGCTTCATTAAGTGACTTTACCACCAAAGCCTTTTCTGTTGTTGCTACTGTTAACACAATCAAACCTTCACTACCACAGTACAACAATCTCACTTAAAAACATTGTCTCAATGAATGCCATGAGGCCAGTGAAGTTGACGAAAAGCCTAGTTTTAATTTTGGCTGAAAGGATCCTGGGTATGTGTGCGTGCGTGCGAGCATGCATGTGTGTGTATGTGTGTGTGTGTGTGTGTGTGTGTGTGTGTGTGTGTGTGTTTTGATCCCTGTGTGTTCTTAATCTCACATCACTAAAACAGAGAGAAAAACTTTCAAAAAAAGCTTAGGCTTTAAGGTAACTCTAAGTGACGTTGCCCTATTATTGGCATGTCCTCCTGTCACCCATGGGCAACAAAAACATCAAATTACCCTGTTAGATTCAGGATATTTTTGGTTTTACTTGATGTCAGCTTCCCCCAAGAAATCCCGCTGAAGAGCCAAAGCGAGCAACCCTGTATGGGACCTTGCTCGCTCCTAAAGAAACTTGCAGATGACCTTCTCACTCTTCACCACAAGGAGTTCAAACATTTCACACGGCAAATGAATCGTGTATTTTACCAGTTTCTCTATGTTATTTGTGTGTGTGTCTATGTATGCATGTGTGTGCACATACGTGTTTCTTTTTTCTCAATTTTCTGATGTTTAGTGACAGGTCAATCTCCACGAGCAGAGACTTCATCTGGCCTGGTTTCACATATAGTAATCTATTTACTCATCATAACCAAGATGGAAGAGGTCTATTGCTAAAGAAGAATCTCTTAAAATTGGACTATCTCTCCAAAGCCTTGTGCCTGTGATTAAGGGGGTCTGTTATAAAAGGCGAGCCTTTTTTATGAGAGAGCACAGACTGGGTGATGGCGTCAGATGTTACCAGCATTGTAGCATCTAAAACGTGGAAGCAGAATTCCATTAAATGTTAGCAAACCTACAATTTATAGAAGGACGTGAAATAAATGAGATGCAATTTTAAAAGAAAACAATATACTAGGGCCCTGGGTGTCTCAGTCCGTTAAACATCCAACTCTTGATTTCAGCTCAGGTCATGATCTCACAGTCCTTGGGACTGTGCATTGGGCTCTATGCTGACAGCACAGAGCTTGCTTGGGATTCTCTCTCTCCCTCTCTTTCTGACCCTATCTGCTTGTGATTGCTCTCTCGCTCGCTCTCTCTCTCTCTCTCTCTAATAAATAAATCAAAACTTTTAAAAATTCTTTAAAAGAGAAAAGAAAAGAAAACAATATTAGGTATACTAGTTTAACTACTTTTGCAACTTCCTGTGAGTCTTTAATTACTTCAAAATTAAAAGTTTCTTTTTACAAAGTGCTAAGTAAAATTACTAGTTCCACTATTTTCATTGTGACAATTTGTCATAGTCAATCTGCTATTTAGTTATTTAACCTTGTTTTTTTTTCTTATAGAATCTGAAATATCCTGTCATTAAATTGCTACCATTTTTTTTGCTAATTTTCAGATCATTTCAAATACAGAAATTATGGCAGTAATTAATATTTATGTAGAGCTTTACTGGTTACATTGCTTCAGTACACCTTTTTAATTATACAACTGTTTTAGTAACTTTTTGATCTATTTAATCGATGACAAAACTGAGGCTCAATGTGAAAATGGGACCTATACAAGGTCACATAGCTGGTTGAATGCCAGCCATGATTCATATTTCTGTTCTCAAAACGTACATCTTCTGTTTTTTTTTCTCTACATAATAACTGAAGGGACTTTAGCGATCTCTAAGGCTGCACAGCTCATTATAATGTTGAAGAAACTGAGGCTCAGGGGGGTCAAGTAGCTGGCCACTGGGAGGCTTGAGGCAGAGTTCAAACATCAACCAATAGCCTCCATGCCATTACTTGTAATAATCGCTGCACCGACAGCTTCAGTTCCCATGCCCTAGCTTTTTCCTTGTTCCTTTGATCTGAAATTAAACATAAATTAGTATGATGACAGCGTGGCTAATTTTTTTTTCTCCTCAGTCAAGTCTTCTCTGCCATATAACTGCAATGCTCTCTTTTCCACAGGTAGCAAATCCTCTTAGCACGAAATCTCTGGAGATGTCCAAAGCACTGAAATGGGTAAAAAAATACTAGCTTTTTTCTACCATCAAGGGTGTTCTACATGATTGTCTCAATAAGTAGATTAAAATAAAAAAAAAAAAAAACAATACTCTATAGAAATAGAGATGTTAGTGCAACCTCGTATATTGCAAAAAAAAAAAAAAAATTTTTTTTTTTTTCAATAGTATTTACAAAGACCAGAGTTGCAAGCCTTGCAGGTCCAAATTTAGAAAGCATGTTAGTTGAATGCTTGAAAGTCATTTGCTAAAGAAATATTTATTTGAACTTAACTGTGCACAATGAAACCAAACACAGCAGTGGAAAGTAAAGGTTGAATTAATGTCCTGCAACTTGAGCAAGAAAATGAGCAGTAACTCGGCAGCATATATTTCTCTGTTCGTGTGAATATTCATTTCACAGTGTCTGCTACCCTATAGCTCATTATCTCACTTTGGAACAGATGATTTTTATTGCAGGGTACTTTTCCAATTCCCCTGGAACACTGAGTCATTTGCTATTTTTTTTTTTTTTTACTGTTCATTTAAATAAATTTCATGCATATGTATACTTTGTCTAGATACTGATTAATATCTAGAGATTGTTAAAGAGAAATCAAAGTAAGCAGTAGAGTTTGTGTATCAGTTCTCTATTACCACAATAATACTATATAATTATTTACTCTAAAATCAATGGCTTGGGGCACCCGGGTGGCTCAGTCAGTTAAGTGTCTGACTCATGATTTCGGCTCAGGTCACGATCTCATGTTTGTGAGTTCAAGCCCCAAGTGGGGCTCCACACTGTCAGCGCAGAGCTTGTTTGGGATCCTCTCTCTTCCTCTCTCTCTGCTCCTCCCTTGCTTATGCTGGCTCTCTCTCTTTCTCTCTCTCTATCTCTCTCTCGCTCTCTCAAAATAAATAAATACGCTGTTAAAAAAATATCAAAAGCAATGGCTTAAAACTAATTATGTAACACAAAGGGCAGCAGGTCAATCACATAGACTGGACTCAATGGGCAGTTGTTCTGATCTCAGATGGGCTACTTCACACATTTAATGTCTGGGTGTCTGTTGGCTGCCTATTGTCTGATTATTGTCTAGACTGTCTAGGGTGATGAGGACTCTTTCAACAGGCCAACCTAACCATGTTCTTGTGTTGAGGTAGAGGAACATGTACAAGCAAGTGAACACATACAAAGCCTCTGAACGCTAGGCTCAGAACTGGACATTGATCACTTCTGATACATTATAACGGCCATTGCAAGTTATAAGGCAGCACAGATCCATGGGAAGAAAAAAAGGACTCCCCTCTTTAGTGAAAGTAGGGCAAGTTATATGGCAAAGTCTGTAACTTACTTGAATTCGTTATATATATACCTAATACTTTCCAAGAAAATAGTTCAGTAAAAAACAATTTTGTCTTAATGAAATATATTATGAACTTTAATACTTTTTTGAGTTAAGAAAGTTTAATTTAGACTAAAACTGCTATAGTGTATGTAAAATTTCTTAGAATTAAAGATAAAGGGAAACCTTTTTCATGTTAATTTTTATCATCAATTTTAAAGCCACTTAATAAATATTTATTAAACACTTACCATATGCACATTATGCTAGGTATTGGGGAAAACTGGTGACTGACAAAGTCAAGGTGATTCTTACCTGTGATTGTTAATTCTATGTGTCAGGCAAATACACTGTCTTCATAGAACTTGCAGTATTGTGAATCCATGTGCACATTAGAAGTCCTCAGAACACTGGGGAAGATTTTTACAAAATGAAAAATAAAGAACTAGTAGATTATGGTGACCATCGATCCACTGTTAGAATTAGTTTTAAATTTAGAACAGGAGAGCAGGACACTCAAGTTCATCATACCATTAATGAAAACAGCATCAGATGAATGCCGCACAGATTTTTAAATTTCTAGTATAATTAGTTGACAAATTAAACTTGGAAATCTGTTAAATTATATACTTTTCTTCCATATTATTTGCCAACCAATATTAATTATATACCTGGGAGCATCCATTATATAGTAACTCAATTTACAAATCACTTTCATACATTTTCTTTTGTGACCTGTGAAACAAACCTCTAAGATAGGCAAAAAAGAAATTATTAGATATGTTTTGTAGATACACTTGATTTAAAGCAATTATGTGATTTGTCTCTGTTCCTCAACTACTGCATATTGGAAATAGGAGATAAATCCATGACACCTGATAAGTCATCTAATGTTCTGTCCCTATGATAGTCTAGCTTATCTTCTAAAGTAAATGGGATTCTTACTCATACAGGATGGCCCACAATGCTATTGTGAGAATTCATGAAAATTCTTGTCATTAAAATGGGTACCCTATGTTTTCACAGGCATACATTTGAATTATAAGAGTATATTTATGGCTGAAGTCCCAGTTGAAAAATTGTTGGAGATCTAACTTCCCTTAAAACTCTGTGAAATTTAGGAAATGCCCAGTGATTCACAAGAGGTAGTTCAAAGGTTTAGTGCTTCTGGAAATCACACAGTTCTTGGAGATATTAATCTCTCACTATGTCCTCATGAGTACCTTGCAGCATCTCTGAAAAACATTCTTGTTGAATACTAAAGTGAGGTGCAGAATTCATAAGGTTGTAGGGGCTAACTCTGGTACCCCTCAGGTAGGTCAAGGATATACAGATATGTACAAGATGAATCAATGTATAGAGGTTCCAGGATTCTATAGGGAGGGCTTCCTTGGATGAGGCTGTGCTTCCCACGTCCAAGGCAGGGAGTCTGACCCTTGCATTAAGTCCAGTGGAGGTAAAGACAGGCTGCAACCGGCCCACCTGGAGAGTGTAACGTATGTTCTCTACTTTCGGAGGACAGTCAGGACCTGTGTTGGACTTACTCCTGAGAAAGTTAAAGCAGCTACTGGGAGGCCAAAAAAAAAAAAAAGAACAAAAAGAAAAAAGAAAGAATAACATTCTACATGTAAAAAGTGCACTCTCACCATCGGGGAAAGCAAGAAATGTGAGCTATGTGAAAGTGGAAGTGGGGAGTCATTTGAAACACTGCACAAAAATACAGACTGGGAAGGAAACAAGATGGGAGTAATGAAGGGCAGGTGGAGACCAAAATACATTCTATTTCGTTGTATTCCATAGAGCTTGTTTTTGTAACATGTAACTTAAATTACTTATACCAATTCCAATCATAGTACAGTTTCTATCTCTTTCCTGCATTTCAAACGTTCAGGATGAAGTAGCTTATTTTTTTTTCTACTTCCAGGTTTTAGTATTTAGTATGTTAGCATATTTAAACATTTATTATTTTAAATGGCTTAAAATATTATATACCTGGGAATAGAAATATTATATACCTATTTTAAATGGCTTAAAATACTATATACCTATGTTAGGTATTACTAACATAGGTGATTACTTTCCTGTGACTGGAAATTTAGGTGGGCTTCTATTATTTGGGTTTTGGTTCTTTTTATTTATTTGTTTTTTTAGCAGCTATAAAGGATCTTAAAACTAACATATTTATTCATATAGGTATGATCTTCCTTTAAATATTTGTTTCTGAACTGATGCCATGTTTTCATGGGTGCCAGTATATATGGCCTAATATTTTAGAACATATACTTTGCTTATGTCCAACACAATGGAGATTCAAAAATTATTTTTCCTCCTTAAATAAACGTAATGTGAGTGCTTCATGGAAGCACCAAATCATCTGGCAACTTCTTATTGATTCTAAATATGATTGATTATTTTCCCATAATGGTTCATACTGAGACGTATTTGTTGCTCTACAGTTTGTTATTATATACAGCCAGAAAAACGAAAATGCTACACTTTAGTCATGTTGCAAATGCAGAAAATTTGAGGTATATTTCATATGATACTATATAAAACTGAAAAATGTAGAAAGTCTATTAATTCAAATAATCTACGTATGCCTTATGAACAGAAAAAAAAAACGGTGTCATACTTTCCTTATTGACCATATTTTAAATCTGGGGCACTTGGCTGAGTCAGTTGGTTAAGCATCTCACTTGGGCTCAGGTCATGATCTCACAGTTTGAGGGTTCAAGCCCCCCGCAGGCTTTGTGCCGACAGCTCAGAGCCTGGAGCCTGCTTCAGATTCTGTGTTTGTGCATCTCTCTCTCTCTCTGCCCATCTTCTGCTTACACTTTGTCTCTCTCTCTCTCTCTCAAAAATAAACATTAAAAATATTTAGATTTCATTTGTATCTTCAATGTTAAGGTCTACCATTTATATAAAATTCATATGTATGCATATAAATGTACATAATATTCAGTCATATATGTATATATTATTGGGGAGCATGCAATTTCTAATGTTAAAATTATTTTTTATCCTTACACTTTGCTAACTGAATGTCTTTTCTTAGAAGAGACTGGGCTTGAGAAGGAGAAAGAAAAAATTTTACAACAATGTATGTTGGAATTCTTCAGGTTCTTAAGGGCAGAGGACAGACTGATGGTTACCAGAGGGGAGATGGGTGGAGACAAACGTGAAATAGATGATGGGGATTAGGGAGTGTATTTGCTGTGATGAGCACAGGGTGCTGTATGGAAGTGTTGAATCACTATATTGTACACCTGAAACTAACATAACACTGTATGTTAACTACACTAGAATTAAATTCAAATAAAATGTATATTGGAATTCTTACTATCAACACCATTTTTTTTGTTTTTCAATGTTTATTTATTTTTGGGACAGAGAGAGACAGAGCATGAACGGGGGAGGGGCAGAGAGAGAGGGAGACACAGAATCGGAAACAGGCTCCAGGCTCTGAGCCATCAGCCCAGAGCCCGACGCGGGGCTCGAACTCACAGACCGCGAGATCGTGACCTGGCTGAAGTCGGACGCTTAACCGACTGCGCCACCCAGGCGCCCCTCAACACCATTTTTTATACAAATACGTTCTTATGAACCAGCAGTTAACCAGTCAAAACCTAAGAAAGATGAACTATTCCCTATGTGTTTTTGTTTTTGTGATGCTGTATAACAGATGGAATTTTATGTCATGTTACATTAGTATACTGTTAAATTTTAATTTCAATTAATAATCTTTACACTTTTCTTTTATGCACACAAGGGATATTTTAGGCATTCATTTCCCCTCTAATTAGCTTTTATTGCTGAATTCATTCTGAATCAAAAAGTCATTAGGTTCTCATTCACTGCTGAATTTACTTATGCCCTAATAAAATTAATTAGTCTTCTGAACAAAGACGTATAAAATTTTTAGTTTGCCCAATCTAGTGTTAAATTGGAGATCTCTATCTTTATCTATACCTGTATCACCTACATGTATAGCTATAGCTATATACACAATATTCCCCTACATAAAACCTTGATTATATTGTCTGATGATGACTAGAGGTTTCACAGAATTCATTGGAGACTCATTTGCTACCATTTCCCATTGGCCGTGTGTTCTGTGTACATCTCAACATTCCCTGAAAATGTAATGCTCTTTCATACCTTTGAACCTTTGCTCTCTAGTGCGATTTTTTTTTTCTTTAGAAAACTTCTAACCACCCCTCAAAACTCAGTTCTATTTTTTTTTTTCAGATGCGGAAGCTTGATATCAAAACAAAACCATTATATTAGACACTTGATGTTGTAAATCTCTTAAGGTCCTAAAATCCATTTGTAGGACCTGAAACAGAAGAAGTGAAATTAAAAGCTGTTTAAAAATGAAACTTATGGAATAGTTCAAATGAAATAAAGTAGATTTCTTGTCAAGTAAAATAAGCACTTCAATACACTAATAAAATTGTTCTATATAAGGGTCCTGGGTCATTTTTTCCAAAAATCAGTTTCTATTGGCATTGAGAACGAATAGAAATGTTGAAAAAAAAGTTTTTGTTCTTATTTTATTTTATTCAAAGTTTCATTTCTTGGCCACATATCTTGAAATTTAAACCCAGTGGCCTAAGAATCAGCATTTGAAAATATTTCCCTAAATGATTCTAATCCTCAGCCATATTTAGAAACAAGTTTTCCCGGATACCTTTTTTTTTTTTTTTTTTTTTTTTTTCAAACGTTTTTTATTTATTTTTGGGACAGAGAGAGACAGAGCATGAACGGGGGAGGGGCAGAGAGAGGGAGACACAGAATCGGAAACAGGCTCCAGGCTCTGAGCCATCAGCCCAGAGCCCGACGCGGGGCTCGAACTCACGGACCGCGAGATCGTGACCTGGCTGAAGTCGGACGCTTAACCGACTGCGCCACCCAGGCGCCCCTTCCCGGATACCTTTTAATTAATGAATGAATATGTATGTTCATTAAAAGTTAATCAGCCTGTAAATGAACATCTAAAGAAGTGTTCCTGTACAGTTTGGATTACTTAAAGAGATTTCATTATCTTAACTTTTCTAAACATTGTTCCAATTTACTACATCTCACTTTTTTATTCTCTAAATGTTCATTGAAAATGCATAGTTCTGGTTTCTGAAGATACAAAAATGAAAGAAACACAATCACCTCTGGAATTTGATATGCTAGAAGTGTATAGAAGGCAAAGTCAATAAAAATAATATTTAGAATGCTTCGTGATGAGTCAAATCATTTTAACAAGTTATTCAACATATTACTTCTAAGTTCTCTCTCTATAAACAGGATCATGTGTAGAGAGCAGATTCGGGGACAGTCACAAGGTTCCTATCCCCAGCAATTAATAGAAATGTGGTAATTTCAGGGCACCTGGTGGCTCAGTCAGTGATGTGTCCGACTCTAGATTTTGACTTAGGTAGTGATCTTCTGGTTTGTGTTCCACAAAGCATTGAGATACTCAATCCTTTAGTTTTCTCTTAAGGTCAGTTTTCAATTATCAATTATCCAGGATACAATGGCCTTGCTAATTGACTGCCAGGCTCTAAACTGTTTGTATGCCCCATAGTCTTTACAATTTCTAAAGTTAGCAAGACAGCTAAGGAAAAATACATGAATTGCCTATTGACAAGCTTAATTCATTTGTTCTCCCTATAACTTTATACAGTATAGAGATGTAATGACAAATGACATTTATTAATTGTTTTGTTTTAATTAGAACTAAAATCTTCATTATCTTTCATTATCATATACAACATTTTTTTTCTAAGAAGTAATCTTTAATTAGGTTTTAATTTTATTCTCTGCCTTTCCCAGCTTCCACCTTAACTACTCATCAAGCATTTAATGTTCTTAAAATTAGCACTTAATTGCACAACATATGATGTAAACACTTGATGTTTTAGAGAGTTTAAGTGATGATAAATAAATTGTTAAATGCTTCCTTTGTAAGAAGTAATTTTCATGTGTCTGATCCTATATACCATAGGAATTTAATTAGGAGAAAGGATAAAACTATTAATTCAATAGAAGTTTTAGCTATTTATTTTATAACTGCAGGTTTTCTTTGCTGGTGCCATACGTAATTACCTATCTTTCCATGCCTAATTTAACTTTTCGTTTCTCTTTACTTTTAAGACCCTATGCCTGCAGCAATTTATTTTGACTTAGGTTCTCCCAACACCGTCCACAAATTCTTATACTACATGGACATACTTATCTTTGTGATTTTCCCAATCTAATCCTCTTATACAAGTTCACACCTTATTCAAATCATCTGCCAGGTGATTCTTTCATATTTTATTTTCATGGGTATAGTTTATTTCTTTGCCCTTATTATTACATCTTAGAAACTGCCAGCATCCAATTTTTCTATAGACTTTCTGTCAATGTGTTCTTTCCACCCAGTTGTCTGAGCCTGCTGATGCATACATTTTTAAAGTCCATTTTCCTGGTTCTTTCATTCCCTTCCAATTCATGATCATTATCTCCTAAATTGCCTTCCACTATTACATTTTCAGCATATGAAATATAAGTAATGAAAAACGTTGCTAGCATTTGGTCATCTATTTTGAAATTTAGTGTCTTCAGAAAAGTTTTGAAGCCAGAAGTATACTTCCTTTTTATAACTTGACAATTTATTTTAAAGCTAAGTGATTGGGAGTTCAAAACATGTTCAAATAGTTTAAAGGTGATCCATTTACTTGGCAACATGTCTTTTTGGATGCCTGAATTTGCTGAAATATCATCTTATTTAGGATTTCTTAGGGAAGCTGTCCAACCTAGATTGGATATTTCAGTACATTAAAAAACAAACAAACTGATGTTCATTTCTATCAGTTGGCTTTCCGTCAATGTTTCCCTTCACTTTTACTTTTTTTCCTAAAAGAAATCTTATTGTGTGTATCAGTGAGTCATATCACATTTTAGCATTTAATTCCAACGATTATTCACTTATAATTTCTGTACAGTTTATAGGATAAATTGTTCTGAAAAAATCGATATTGATCTGACTACTGGTAGTGACAGTAGGTAACATGAGGTGTACATTTATGTTTTGAAAGTTAAGCCAGTTTTTCATGAAAGTTTGGATTTCAGACCTCAAAACCCTTTCAGAAATCACCTACTGGAAAACAAACAAACAAATAAACAAAAAACAGTTGTTCAGTAAGAACTTCATATTCTTCTCATATCTAAAATAGGCCTGCACATCAGAATATATTTATCCTATCTTATTTTAACCTTACTTTCAAAAACAACTGGATGCATTTGTCAAGTTTTATTATACTATGGATAGAAATACTGAAATATACTTTTACTTTTAAAATATTGAGGGGATCCTGGGTGGCTTGGTTGGTTAAGGGTTCGACTTTGTCTCAGGTCATGATCTGTCTGTTGGTGAGTTCCAGCCCCGCATCAGGCTCTGTGCTGACAGCTGGGAGCCTGGATCCTGCTTCAAATTCTGTGTCTCCAACTCTCTGCCTCTCCGCCACTCATGCTCTCTCTCTCTCTCTCTCTCTGTCTCTCAATGAATAAACATTAATTTTTTTTTTAAACACTGAGCTATAATATCCAAAATTATATTAGTTTTAGGTATACACATGATTCGATATTTGTACATATTGCAAAGTAATCACCATTATTCTACTTAACATCCATCAATCTATATTGTTACCACAAAATTAGTTTTTCATATTGAGAACTTTCAAGATCCATGCTCCTGGCTACTTTCATTTATGGAATACAGTATTGCTAACTATCGTCACCATTCTGTACTCCCCAGTGGTGGTCTCATTTTATAATACTTACATAATGTTTACTATTTCAAATTTAAAATAAATTTAGCTATGAAAAATAATAATTTAAATAACTTTAATATAATTATTTGGGTGTTTTTCATTCAAACAAATGCTTGGAAATGTAGTCTAAAGTCTAAAGTAAATGTAGTCTAAAGTCTAAGTCTAAACCTGAGCCATCTCCCCATTCTTTGTGTCTTCCAGGAAATGGCTTATTACAAAGAACCATTCCTCTTCAATGATTAGTAAACATTCACTGATGTCTCCTAATTTACTTAGGACAAGATCAGAGAGATACAAACTATAAATTCCCATTCCCTGTCTCAGAAATGATTAGCTGAACTGTTTGTAACCACTAACCAATGTGGACAAAGCAGCTGCTATTTTGACTTCAGTAAATTTGAGTTAAGCTTCTCTCCTTCCCCCAGGTTCTAGAACTTGGGGACGCACTCACCCGTGCAGGCCTGAGCTACATCAGAGTGCAAAACGACCCCTCAGTAAAGCCCCTCCTAAGAACTGGCTGACTACAAAACTAGCGAAGACACTTCCTGGTCCTCTGATGACACCACCCCTCACCCACACTGCATTCTTTCTCACTTCCTTTTCTCCTTTCTAGGAAAGAAAAGCTTCTCCTGCCTGACCATGGAAACACCTGCAGATCTTCTGGTTGGAAGTTCATAGTACCATTGCAGAAGCTCCATCAATAATCCTTTCAAATATAGTCTCTTCTTAACTAAGACCCAATTTGTTTTTATTTAATAAAGATGATAACAACAGGCATAAGACATTCTCGCTTAAATGGGCAGTGAGTAAGTTTGGGTCCAACATTTGAACAAAAATGCTTGTTAACTAATTAAACTGATCTTATGACTTACAACAGAGAGAGACAGACAGAGAGACAGAGTGAATGTGTACATATGCGTTTGTGTATGAAAACAAAGGGCATTGTATTTTTAAATAAATGTTGGAAAATATATTACAAAATATATTGAATAAAAATAAGTAGACCTAATGTAGTGTTCCTGTTCATAATATTATTTTCTTAGCTTATTTAAAATAATAAATTGTGGGGATGGGAGAGGAAAGATGGCGGCTTAGGAGGACTCTAGGCTCACCGCGCGACCTGCTGATCACTTACATTCCACCTACACCTGCCTAAATAACCCAGAGAACCGCCAGAGGATTAGCAGAACGGAGTCGCCGGAGCCAAGCGCAGACGAGAGGCCCACGGAAGAGGGTAGGAAGGGCGGCGAGGCGGTGCGCGCTCCACGGACTGGCGGGAGGGAGCTGGGGCGGAGGGGCGGCTCGCCAGCCAAGCAGAGCCCCGGAGTCTGGCTTGCAAAAAGCGGAGGGGCCTGACGGGCTGTGTTCCCACAGCAAGCGCGACTTAGCGTCTGGGAGGTCATAAGTTAGCAGCTCTGCTCAGAAAGCGGGAAGGCTGGAGGACAAAGGGAAGGAGAGCTGCTGAGCCCCCGGACGACAGAGCTCAGTTTGGTGGGGAACAAAGGCGCTCGCCAGCGCCATCTTCCCCGCCCATCCCCCAGCCAAAATCCCAAAGAGAACCAGTTCCTGCCAGGGAACTTGCTCGCTCTGCGCAAACACCCAACTCTGCGCTTCTGCGGAGCCAAACCTCTGGCAGCGGATCTGACTCACTCCTGCTGCCACAGGGCCCCTCCTGAAGTGGATCACCTAAGGAGAAGCAAGCTAAGCCTGCCCCTCCTGCCCCTGTGCACCTTGCCTACCCACCCCAGCTAAGACGCCAGATCCCCAGCATCACAAGCCTGGCAGTGTGCAAGTAGCCCAGACAGACCACCCCACCCCACAGTGAATCCCGCCCCTAGGAGAGGGGAAGAGAAGGCACACACCAGTCTGACTGTGGCCACAGCGGTGGGCTGGGAGCAGACATCAGGTCTGACTGCGGCTCCGCCCACCAACTCCAGTTATACACCACAGCACAGGGGAAGTGCCCTGCAGGTCCTCACCACGCCAGGGACTATCCAAAATGACCAAGCGGAAGAATTCCCCTCAGAAGAATCTCCAGGAAATAACAACAGCTAATGAGCTGATCAAAAAGGATTTAAATAATATAACAGAAAGTGAATTTAGAATAATAGTCATAAAATTAATCGCTGGGCTTGAAAACAGTATAGCTGACAGCAGAGAATCTCTTGCTACAGAGATCAAGGGACTAAGGAACAGTCACGAGGAGCTGAAAAACGCTTTAAACGAAATGCATAACAAAATGGAAACCACCACGGCTCGGATTGAAGAGGCAGAGGAGAGAATAGGTGAACTAGAAGATAAAGTTATGGAAAAAGAGGAATCTGAGAAAAAGAGGGATAAAAAAATCCAGGAATATGAGGGGAAAATTAGAGAACTAAGTGATACACTAAAAAGAAATAATATACGCATCATTGGTATCCCAGAGGAGGAAGAGAGAGGGAAAGGTGCTGAAGGGGTACTTGAAGAAATAATAGCTGAGAACTTCCCTGAACTGGGGAAGGAAAAAGGCATTGAAATCCAAGAGGCACAGAGAACTCCCTTCAGACGTAACTTGAATCGATCTTCTGCACGACATATCATAGTGAAACTGGCAAAATACAAGGATAAAGAGAAAATTCTGAAAGCAGCAAGGGGTAAACGTGCCCTCACATATAAAGGGAGACCTATAAGACTCGTGACTGATCTCTCTTTTGAAACTTGGCAGGCCAGAAAGAATTGGCACGAGATTCTCAGTGTGCTAGACAGAAAAAATATGCAGCCGAGAATCCTTTATCCAGCAAGTCTGTCATTTAGAATAGAAGGAGAGATAAAGGTCTTCCCAAACAAACAAAAACTGAAGGAATTTGTCACCACTAAACCAGCCCTACAAGAGATCCTAAGGGGGACCCTGTGAGACAAAGTACCAGAGACATCACTACAAGCATAAAACATACAGACATCACAATGACTCTAAACCCATATCTTTCTATAATAACACTGAATGTAAATGGATTAAATGCGCCAACCAAAAGACATAGGGTATCAGAATGGATAAAAAAACAAGACCCATCTATTTGCTGTCTACAAGAGACTCATTTTAGACCTGAGGACACCTTTAGATTGAGAGTGAGGGGATGGAGAACTATTTATCATGCTACTGGAAGCCAAAAGAAAGCTGGAGTAGCCATACTTCTATCAGACAAACTAGACTTTAAATTAAAGGCTGTAACAAGAGATGAAGAAGGACATTATATAATAGTGACAGGGTCTATCCATCAGGAAGAGCTAACAATTATAAATGTCTATGCGCCGAATACCGGAGCGCCCAAATATATAAAACAATTACTCATAAACACAAGCAACCTTATTGATAAGAATGTGTTAATTGCAGGGGACTTTAACACCCCACTTACAGAAATGGATAGATCATCTAGACACACGATCAATAAAGAAACAAGGGCCCTGAATGAGACATTGGATCAGATGGACTTGACAGATATATTTAGAACTCTGCATCCCAAAGCAACAGAATATACTTTCTTCTCGAGTGCACATGGAACATTCTCCAAGATAGATCATATACTGGGTCACAAAACAGCCCTTCATAAGTTTACAAGAATTGAAATCATACCATGCATACTTTCAGACCACAACGCTATGAAGCTTGAAATCAACCACAGAAAAAAGTCTGGAAAACCTCCAAAAGCATGGAGGTTAAAGAACACCCTACTAACGAATGAGTGTGTCAACCAGGCAATTAGAGAAGAAATTAAAAAATATATGGAAACAAACGAAAATGAAAATACAACAATCCAAACGCTTTGGGACGCAGCGAAGGCAGTCCTGAGAGGAAAATACATTGCAATCCAGGCCTATCTCAAGAAACAAGAAAAATCCCAAATACAAAATCTAACAGCACACCTAAAGGAAATAGAAGCAGAACAGCAAAGGCAGCCTAAACCCAGCAGAAGAAGAGAAATAATAAAGATCAGAGCAGAAATAAACAATATAGAATCTAAAAAAACTGTAGAGCAGATCAACGAAACCAAGAGTTGGTTTTTTGAAAAAATAAACAAAATTGACAAACCTCTAGCCAGGCTTCTCAAAAAGAAAAGGGAGATGACCCAAATAGATAAAATCATGAATGAAAATGGAATTATTACAACCAATCCCTCAGAGATACAAACAATTATCAGGGAATACTATGAAAAATTATATGCCAACAAATTGGACAACCTAGAAGAAATGGACAAATTCCTGAACACCCACACTCTTCCAAAACTCAATCAGGAGGAAATAGAAAGCTTGAACAGACCCATCACCAGCGAAGAAATTGAATCGGTTATCAAAAATCTCCCAACAAATAAGAGTCCAGGACCAGATGGCTTCCCAGGGGAGTTCTACCAGACGTTTAAAGCAGAGATAATACCTATCCTTCTCAAGCTATTCCAAGAAATAGAAAGGGAAGGAAAACTTCCAGACTCATTCTATGAAGCCAGTATTACTTTGATTCCTAAACCAGACAGAGACCCAGTAAAAAAAGAGAACTACCGGCCAATATCCCTGATGAATATGGATGCAAAAATTCTCAATAAGATACTAGCAAATCGAATTCAACGGCATATAAAAAGAATTATTCACCATGATCAAGTGGGATTCATTCCTGGGATGCAGGGCTGGTTCAACATTCGCAAATCAATCAACGTGATACATCACATTAACAAAAAAAAAGAGAAAAACCATATGATCCTGTCAATCGATGCAGAAAAGGCCTTTGACAAAATCCAGCACCCTTTCTTAATAAAAACTCTTGAGAAAGTCGGGATAGAAGGAACATACTTAAAGATCATAAAAGCCATTTATGAAAAGCCCACAGCTAACATCATCCTCAACGGGGAAAAACTGAGAGCTTTTTCCCTGAGATCAGGAACACGACAGGGATGCCCACTCTCACCGCTGTTGTTTAACATAGTGCTGGAAGTTCTAGCAACAGCAATCAGACAACAAAAGGAAATCAAAGGCGTCAAAATTGGCAAAGATGAAGTCAAGCTTTCGCTCTTTGCAGATGACATGATATTATACATGGAAAATCCGATAGACTCCACCAAAAGTCTGCTAGAACTGATACATGAATTCAGCAAAGTTGCAGGATACAAAATCAATGTACAGAAATCAGTTGCATTCTTATACACTAACAATGAAGCAACAGAAAGACAAATAAAGAAACTGATCCCATTCACAATTGCACCAAGAAGCATAAAATACCTAGGAATAAATCTAACCAAAGATTTAAAGGATCTGTATGCTGAAAACTATAGAAAACTTATGAAGGTAATTGAAGAAGATTTAAAGAAATGGAAAGACATTCCCTGCTCATGGATTGGAAGAATAAATATTGTCAAAATGTCAATACTACCCAAAGCTATCTACACATTCAATGCAATCCCAATCAAAATTGCACCAGCATTCTTCTCGAAACTAGAACAAGCAATCCTAAAATTCATATGGAACCACAAAAGGCCCCGAATAGCCAAAGTAATTTTGAAGAAGAAGACCAAAGCAGGAGGCATCACAATCCCAGACTTTAGCCTCTACTACAAAGCTGTCATCATCAAGACAGCATGGTATTGGCACCAAAACAGACACATAGACCAATGGAATAGATTAGAAACCCCGGAACTAGACCCACAAACGTACGGCCAACTCATCTTTGACAAAGCAGGAAAGAACATCCAATGGAAAAAAGACAGTCTCTTTAACAAATGGTGCTGGGAGAACTGGACAGCAACATGCAGAAGGTTGAAACTAGACCACTTTCTCACACCATTCACCAAAATAAACTCAAAATGGATAAAGGACCTGAATGTGAGACAGGAAACCATCAAAACCTTAGAGGAGAAAGCAGGAAAAGACCTCTCTGACCTCAGCCGTAGCAATCTCTTCCTCGACACATCCCCAAAGGCAAGGGAATTAAAAGCAAAAGTGAATTACTGGGACCTTATGAAGATAAAAAGCTTCTGCACAGCAAAGGAAACAACCAACAAAACTAAAAGGCAACCAACGGAATGGGAAAAGATATTTGCCAATGACATATCGGACAAAGGGCTAGTATCCAAAATCTATAAAGAGCTCACCAAACTCCACACCCGAAAAGCAAATAACCCAGTGAAGAAATGGGCAGAAAACATGAATAGACACTTCTCTAGGGAAGACATCCGGATGGCCAACAGGCACATGAAAAGATGTTCAGCGTCGCTCCTTATCAGGGAAATACAAATCAAAACCACACTCAGATATCACCTCACGCCAGTCAGAGTGGCCAAAATGAACAAATCAGGAGACTATAGATGCTGGAGAGGATGTGGAGAAACGGGAACCCTCTTGCACTGTTGGTGGGAATGCAAATTGGTGCAGCCGCTCTGGAAAGCAGTGTGGAGGTTCCTCAGAAAATTAAAAATAGACCTACCCTATGACCCAGCAATAGCACTGCTAGGAATTTATCCAAGGGACACAGGAGTACTGATGCATAGGGGCACTTGTACCCCAATGTTCGTAGCAGCACTCTCAACAATAGCCAAATTATGGAAAGAGCCTAAATGTCCATCAACTGATGAATGGATAAAGAAATTGTGGTTTATATACACAATGGAGTACTACGTGGCAATGAGAAAAAATGAAATATGGCCTTTTGTAGCAACGTGGATGGAACTGGAGAGTGTGATGCTAAGTGAAATAAGCCATACAGAGAAAGACAGATACCATATGGTTTCACTCTTATGTGGATCCTGAGAAACTTAAGAGAAACCCATGGGGGAGGGGAACAAAAAAAAAAAAAAAAAAAAAAAAAAAGAGGTTAGAGTGGGAGAGAGCCAAAGCATAAGAGACTGTTGAGAACTGAGAACAAACTAAGGGTTGATGGGGGGTGGGAGGGAGGAGAGGGTGGGTGATGGGTACTGAGGAGGGCACCTTTTGGGATGAGCACTGGGTGTTGTATGGAAACCAATTTGACAATAAATTTCATATATAAATAAAAAAAAATAAAATAAAGCAGAGATAATATCTATCCTTCTCAAGCTGTTCCAAAAAATAGAAAGAGAAGGAAAACTTCCAGACTCATTCTATGAAGCCAGTCAGTATTACTTTGATTCCTAAACCAGACAGAGACCCAGGAAAAAAAGAGAACTACAGGCCAATATCCCTGATGTATATGGATGCAAAAATTCTCAATAAGATACTAGCAAATTGAATTGAACAGCATATAAAAAGAATTATTCACTATGATCAAGTGGGAATCATTCCTGGGATGCAGGGCTGGTTCAACATTCGCAAATCAATCAACGTGATACATCACATTAATAAAAGAAAAGATAAGAACCATATGATCCTGTCAATCGATGCAGAAAAGGCCTTTGACAAAATTCAGCAACATTTCTTAATAAAAACCCTCGAGAAAGTCGGGATAGAACTTACTTACTTACTTAACATACTTAAAGATCATAAAAGCCATTTATCAAAAGCCCACAGCTAACATCATCCTCAATGGGGAAAATCTGAGAGCTCTTTCCCTGAGATCAGGAACACGACAGGGATGTCCACTCTCACCGCTGTTGTTTAACATAGTGCTGGAAGTGCTAGCATCAGCAATCAGACAACAAAAGGAAATCAAAGGCATCAAAATTGGCAAAGATGAAGTCAAGCTTTCACTTTTTGCAGATGACATGATATTATACATGGAAAATCCGATAGACTCCACCAAAAGTCTGCTAGAAATGATACATGAATTCAGCAAAGTTGCAGGATACAAAATCAATGTACAAAATCAGTTGCATTCTTGGGGCGCCTGGGTGGTGCAGTCGGTTAAGCGTCCGACTTCAGCCAGGTCACGATCTTGCGGTCCGTGAGTTCGAGCCCCGCGTCAGGCTCTGGGCTGATGGCTCGGAGCCTGGAGCCTGTTTCCGATTCTGTGTCTCCCTCTCGCTCTGCCCCTCCCCCGTTCATGCTCTGTCTCTCTCTGTCCCCAAAATAAATAAACGTTGAAAAAACAACAACAACAACAAAAAAAATCAGTTGCATTCTTATACACTAACAATGAAGCAACAGAAAGACAAATAAAGAAACTGATGCCATTCACAATTGCACCAAGAAGCATAAAATACCTAGGAATAAATCTAACCAAAGATGTAAAAGAACTGTATGCTGAAAACTGTAGAAAGCTTATGAAGGTAATTGAAGAAGATATAAAGAAATGGAAAGACATTCCCTGCTCATGGATTGGAAGAATAAATATTGTCAAAATGTCAATACGACCCAAAGCTATCTCCACATTCAATGCAATCCCAATCAAAATTGCACCAGCATTCTTCTCGAAACTAGAACAAGCAATCCTAAAATTCATATGGAACCACAAAAGGCCCCGAATGGCCAAAGTAATTTTGAAGAAGAAGACCAAGGCAGGAGGCATCACAATCCCAGATTTAGCCTCTACCACAAAGCTGTAATCATCAAGACAGCATGGTATTGGCACAAAAACAGACACATAGACCAATGGAATAGAATAGAAACCCCAGAACTAGACCCACAAATGTATGGCCAACTCATCTTTGACAAAGCAGGAAAGAACATCCAGTGGAAAAAAGACAGTCTCTTTAACAAATGGTGCTGGGAGAACTGGACAGCAACATGCAGAAGGTTGAAACTAGACCACTTTCTCACACCATTCACATAAATAAACTCAAAATGGATAAAGGACCTGAATGTGAGACAGGAAACCATCAAAACCCTAGAGGAGAAAGCAGGAAAAGACCTCTCTGACCTCAGCCGTAGCAATCTCTTACTCGACATATCCCCAAAGGCAAGGGAATTAAAAGCAAAAATGAATTACTGGGACCTTATGAAGATAAAAAGCTTCTGCACAGCAAAAGAAACAACCAACAAAACTAAAAGGCAACCAACGGAATGGGAAAAGATATTTGCAAATGACATATCGGACAAAGGGCTAGTATCCAAAATCTATAAAGAGCTCACCAAACTCCACACCCGAAAAGCAAATAACCCAGTGAAGAAATGGGCAGAAAACATGAATAGACACTTCTCTAAAGAAGACATCCGGATGGCCAACAGGCACATGAAAAGATGTTCAGCGTCGCTCCTTATCAGGGAAATACAAATCAAAACCACACTCAGATATCACCTCACGCCAGTCAGAGTGGCCAAAATGAACAAATCAGGAGACTATAGATGCTGGAGAGGATGCGGAGAAACGGGAACCCTCTTGCACTGTTGGTGGGAATGCAAATTGGTGCAGCCGCTCTGGAAAGCAGTGTGGAGGTTCCTCAGAAAATTAAAAATAGACCTACCCTATGACCCAGCAATAGCACTGCTAGGAATTTATCCAAGGGACACAGGAGTACTGATGCATAGGGGCACTTGTACCCCAATGTTCGTAGCAGCACTCTCAACAATAGCCAAATTATGGAAAGAGCCTAAATGTCCATCAACTGATGAATGGATAAAGAAATTGTGGTTTATATACACAATGGAATACTACGTGGCAATGAGAAAAAATGAAATATGGCCTTTTGTAGCAACGTGGATGGAACTGGAGAGTGTGATGCTAAGTGAAATAAGCCATACAGAGAAAGACAGATACCATATGGTTTCACTCTTTATTAAATTTTTTCAACGTTTTTATTTATTTTTGGGACAGAGAGAGACAGAGCATGAACGGGGGAGGGGCAGAGAGAGAGGGAGACACAGAATCGGAAACAGACTCCAGGCTCTGAGCTATCAGCCCAGACAGAGCCTGACGCGGGGCTCGAACTCACGGACCGCGAGATCGTGACCTGGCTGAAGTCGGACGCTTAACCGACTGCGCCACCCAGGCGCCCCTGGTTTCACTCTTATGTGGATCCTGAGAAACTTAACAGGAACCCATGGGGGAGGGGAAGGAAAAAAAAAAAAAAAAGAGGTTAGAGTGGGAGAGAGCCAAAGCATAAGAGACTGTTGAGAACTGAGAACAAACTAAGGGTTGATGGGGGGTGGGAGGGAGGAGAGGGTGGGTGATGGGTATTGTAGAGGGCACCTTTTGGGATGAGCACTGGGTGTTGTATGGAAACCAATTTGACAATAAATTTCATATATAAATAAAAACAAAAAAATAAAAAAAAAGAAAAAAATAAAATAAAATAAAATAATAAATTGTGTTAATTGAATGGAATTTGTATCTCAAGTTCAATGTAAAATAACTGTAAATATGCAATTAACAGAAAAAGAAAAGAGAAGGAAAAAGAAATTTCCTATTAAAATTAATTTAATTATACAATTCTATAGTTTATACTAAATTTTTATTAATTTTTCTTGCAATTAAAATATAATATAGATGCCGAATGACTTAGTTTCACATAGTGGACATTTATCAAACAGTGGGACTTAAAACAAGAAATGACACATTCATTTAAGCACGTATGAACATTTTAACATTTTTTTAATGTTTGTTTATTTTTGAGAGAGAGAGAGAGAGAGAGATAAGAGCATGAGCGGGAGAGGGGCAGACAGAGAGGGAGAGAGAGAGGGAGACACAGAATCCTAGGCAGGCTCCAGGCTCTGAGCTGTCAGCACAGAGCCCAATGAGGGCTCAAACCCATGGACAGTGAGATCATGACCTGAGCCTAAGTCAGACGCTTAACTGATTGAGCTACCCAGGCGCCCAGCACATGTGAACATGTGAAAGAAATCTTATCACATTTGAGACTGTAAAATATTCACGATAAACATAAAATACTATACATTATACAAACTACATGTACCAATCACAATGCAATTATTAAATTAAAAGATCACTTAAAGTGCAAACCTCCATTGATTGGTAAAATTCATTTTTAATAACTTATACATTTTTTAAAAAGGTCTAGAACTAAATGGCAATAAATATATCACATGTCAAAATGTTTAATGCAAATGGTTTAATTCAGGTAAAATGGCATTTCAGGGGAATTATATAGCCTTGAATGCACATACTTCTAAAGGTTAAAAACAAAATTAATAAGCTAAATGTAGAATTTTAGAATTTTAAAAATGAACAATAGAATAAGTGATACTATTAAAGGAAATTAAGCAGTAAAATTAAAACATGTATGAATGAAATGAATGTATATATAAAATAGGAGAGATCAACAGTCAATTGGCTAATTGAGAAGATTAATAAAATGTAAAACTTTATAGCACATTTGATCATGTTAGAAAACCAAGTAAGCACAAGTTAATAATGCAAGAGACAAGCATAATTATAGAAGCTGCCAATGGCATGAGCAAACTTTTTCCAAATTATTTATCAATTATTTTCCAAAAATGACTTAAGTACAAATTGAAAATTATCAGTTGTGAAGCCCTTAGTTTAAAAGAAATTTAAAATTCTGCACACCAATACATACATATCCACGGCTGTTTTAAGAGTTATTCATGGAACAGAAAATTCCAATCTTACACAATGCTTCAAGAGTAAAGGAAGAAGGATAGTTACTGTATAATAACTCATTTTATAATGCCGGTACTCAACCTGACAAAAACAGTGAGAAAAAAGAAAATTTTAGAACAATGTTACTTATGAACACGGGTAAATAAAATATTAGTATATCAAATGTAACCGTATATTAAACAACCACAATAAAATAATTATGATTCAGTCTTCACCTCTCATATCACAAAATCTGTGTTGCCTGGAAGAAAGGAAGAAAAACAATGCTTTTGAAATGTGTTGAGGAGTTTTCCTTTGTTACATTTTTCAGTCATGTCTGTTAGGCACTTGAGAGGGTTTTAAAGCTCAATGAATTCACTATTTCACTAAGGGCAGAGTCTCAGAGCCAGGGACACAAACATTCACGGAAATAAATGCATGCGATCAGGTTGGCTTTCTCTATTACCGTGTAAATCTTGATCATACATTGGAAGCATTAGTGTTGCAGGGTCAACTGAATAGTTTTCTTGTTTCCAATTGCTTGTATCTGGGGCATCTGTCACAAGGTAATACAATGAATGACTAAATCCTATGTTGGGGAAAGTCTACGGTTGTGGCTTTTACTTGCAAAGCATGATTCTTTGGGGTCTTTGTTGTCTGAGAGTAAAGCAGAATGTGGTTTTCTGTAAGCACTAGAAATACAATAAACATATGCTCTCAATGATCCGCTGAATTCACTATCAAGATAAAATGAGATATTGCCTAACAATTAAGGTAAATTAAGCAGCTGTTTCTTACTATATTGTGCCAATGCTGCTGCAAAATTGTAAATTGTTGATGGGAGATCAGAATTGCAAGGAAACAGTGTCACTTCACATTTCTGGAGCCGTTCTATATTATGATTATCATAAGAAGGCAGTGTTTTTTTTTCAGCTGGTAGTGACTAGAAATAAAACACGACAATCCAAGGAATCTGTTTAAATTGGAAAATAGTAAAAAGTGAAAGAATTACAACATGCCAGGTGATCATTTTCTGCATTTACAAAAAAAAAAAACAAAAAAAAAAAAACACTAAAGATTCACTGAATGTTCACTACAAGAATGGATTAATACCAATGTTGGGCATGTCAACTTCCCATTTGAAACTGAAGAATGTAAATGAATAAGGCGGAAAATGCACAACACTCATTATATCCTAGAGGTTAATGAGTACTCCAAAGAAATTAAAAAGCCTGTCTACAGAACTCAAAGATGCAATATTGAGGTTTTAATGGAAAAGGACAGAATAACATGGGTTCATTTGGGGAAAAAAAATATTTGTTATTATTCCATTCTACTAGTTATACGTTTTCATGTTATTTGACTGCCTTGAAATAATTTCTGAAGTATACATAAAAGTCTAAAAATTAAGGAAAAAAATAAAACTTTGTAGAAAAAGAAAAATGAGTTTCCCTATCTTTAGCCTGTCTCAAATGATTCCTTTGTCTTAGACCCATGAAATTTGTTTTTCTTTTCATTCTCTATTTCTTTTAGAGATATCCTTAAATTACCAAGAAAGAGAAAGATCACTTTATTCTCCTTTACGTATAGAAACATCGTAAACAAAATTTCATGTTTACACATACACAAATATCTCATTGAAATACTTGCAGCATTGTTTGGATACAGTAATGAAACTTTTATATAATGAATATTTCATGCATATATCTTTATACCATAAGGGCAACAGTAAATTTCAAACAAAAATGGGGACAAATCCCATTCATTAAATGCATCATGGCCCGTTTTGGAAACATATTTTTAGAACTTGCCAAGTATTCAGAAGTTGTGATTTACGTTTATCCCTTTCTTTTACTAAGGTTTTTAAATATGTGAGGTGATCATAACCATTTATGCGACACACTGTCATTCTTTAATGGAATTTCAGTAACACTAAGGTTTCTGTGTGGTGTGTGAGGCATTACCTTTCCAAAGGGATATAATGAAGTATAAAGAGGATGGAAAATTATTTTTCTGTAGGTTGCAAGGTAAACCAGAGATAGAATTCAATGTAAGCTCCAGAAACTTGGACTTGTGGTTCTATGCTAGAGCGCATTCCTAATATTGTCTATGTTGGTGGAGGTTATTTTGCTTGTATTTGCCAGTATTTACTTGATATTTGTCAAGTGACTTGCCCCTTTTAGCCTTTTTCTACTTTTTTAGATGACCCTTCTGATCTTATGGTGATGTATGAGAAAATTGAAATTCAAGTTAAACAGATTAATTGAATTTACCAGACTGAATCTTTACTCACTCATTTTCATAAATCTATTTGTAATATCTATAAAAACTCCCTAACCCCCTGACTTCACGTTTCAAACTATTATAACCACAATCATTAATTAACTTAGAATTGATGGTATTCCAAGTATTTCAGATAAATTTTGCTTTTGTTAGAGTTGGTGTTTCAACATCTGTGTAATTTTTTTTTTTTTTTTTTTAGAATTTAGCAGCACTTTGGGGATGCTGGGTGGCTCAGTCGGTTAAGTGGCCAACTCTTAATTTCAGCTCAGGTCATGATCTCATGGTTGTGAGACTGAGCCCCACATCAGGCCCCCACACCTACCCCACCCTGGGCAGGGAGGCTGCCTAAGATTCTCTCTCCCCCCCCCCCCTCTCTGCCCTTCCCCAATTCACTCACTCTAATTAATTAATCAAATTTAAAAGCACTTTAAATGTATCTTTCACTGTCTTCTCACTTCAACCTGGTAGAGTGACATGACTAGTATCAATAAGATATATCTGTTGATGGATTAGGGAAATCAAGAATTGGAAGAGTGATTTAGTTCTTTTTCTCCAGATGTAAAATGTGTAGTTTCTTGTTTATCAGGAGAACACCAGTGTTTTGAAAATGTTTAGTACATATTACAGCATAAGACACTGCAAATGAATACCCTATTTATCTTGACATGTTCACATAAATCACAGGGCCAGGCATCCTTCAACGGGGAGCTGGCTGATTTGAACTATCAGCGTTATGCTAAGAAGTATCTGGGATGAAGAGGAAAAGTAGAAGTCAGGAGACTGCTACTACTTGGCAAAGAAAGAAAGTTGGAAGATTTTGACAGGGAGCTCTCTTTGGACTATTTTAGAATACTTTTTACTACTAGTTTTTCTTAAATCAAGTATTAATTCTACACTTGTGACAGTAGAATAAACCCTGGTTTAGGTGGAATTCTTTACATATGAAGACTGAGTCATTCATACCAAATAAAACAAATTTAACACTACTAAGCGCCCTTTGTCTGTCACTTATCCATACCCTCAAATCATCAATTCTGGATAAAAGGGCAGATATTAGGAATTAAAACTGACACATGACAAAGACAGAAGAACAGATTATAAAGATGTTTGTCCCTCTTTTTTAGCTCAAAAAATTAGCCTTTATAGGGGCACCCGGGTGGCTCAGCCCGTTGAGCCTCCGACTTCGGTTCAGGTCATGATCTCACAGTCTGTGAGTTCAAGCCCCGCATGGGGCTCTGTGCTAACAGCTCAGAGCATGGAGCCTGCTTCAGATTCTGTGTCTCCCTCTCTCTCTGCCCCTCCCCTGCTCATGCTCTGTCTCACTCTCTGTCAAAAATAAATTATTTTTTTAATTAGCCTTTATAAAATGAGGCATATCCTGTAACCATTGGATTATCAATGTTTTATTCAGTTATTTACATGCAGCATTAGCCCCAAATTTATTATTTTCTTGAGTTTATGGGTTGTTTGTATAATTCTGCTGATCTGGGATAGACTGCACTGATCTTATTGTACTTCATTTTATCTTCTGATGCTAGTGGTTTGGCTTAAACTCTCCGGTCTAGGAGAGTGTTACCACAGACAACTGTATTTTTCCACTTGTCTCTCATACCTTTTTAGCAGGGCTGTTTGGGAATGTTCTCTTGATGGTGGCACACTCTCCAGGACAAGAAGCCAAAATACAAAGACACTTGATCAAGTTTCTAGTTTCATCAGGTTTGCTCTTTTCTCCACTAGCCGAGACAAAACACAAGACCCGACTAAAGTCAAAGAATGGAGAAGCCTACTCTCTCCTTTTCATAAGTCACATTACAAAAGACCTGGATATAGGAGGAGTCAAGAACTTAGGTCCATGTCATTATTCCCTGTACCACAATAAATGTTCCCTCTGTAGATAACTGTTGAAAATCTATGGAATCTCAGGAAAAAAGTTATAGAAATGCCTCCAATAATGCACAGAAATGAAAGAGAATGACAGGTTCCCATAGGCTAAAAAAGAGAGTAGATTAACATACTCTAAAGGTTATAGTCTTGTTTTTTTAATTTTTTTCACGTTTATTTATTTTTGAGAGAAAGAGACAGAGTGTGAGTGGGAGAGGGACAGAGAGAGAGGGAGACACAGAATTGGAAGCAGGCTCCAGGCTCTGAGCTGTCAGCACAGAGCCAGATGCAGAGCTCAAACTCATGAATTGTGAGATCATGACCTGAGCTGGAGTTGGATACTTAACCAACAGAGCCACCCAGGCGCCCCATCTAAAGGTTATAGTCTTGGTAGATTAGGATTGTAGAAGATTCTTGAAGTTAAAGTATATGAGCAAAGACAGGAGGAGGAGGGGCTTCGAAATTTAACTCTGATGACACTGTTTCATATAAAAATGATCAGTTGGAAATTAGAAGCTGAAATATTATCTATCTTGATGTTTAAAAGAGATAAGCAGTGGCATATAGGAATGACAACTGGTTATAAAACCTCTGCCATAATGGCTATACCTTCACTTTCCATATTTCAGTGTTTGGTCTTCTATCTTACAAGGACCAGAATTTGAACTTGCATTTTTTTTTCTCATTTTGAATTACAGCCAGAGAAACAGGTTCACATAAATAAAAATTCTATACATATGGCTAATCTACAAAAAACAGAATGTCAAATATGAAAAAAGTGCTTTTATTATTATTATTTATTATTATTATCATTATTTACTTTACTTATTCCAGTATTACAAAGGTTTTTGACTCTTCTAGGGGATCCTTGCTTATAGTATGGAGTAAAGAAAATACATGTGTATTCTTATTTGAATATATATAACCTCTTCCATTAAATAGTCATTTCAGAGACTGTAACTTCCTATAGTCTCTCTTGCTAATACCTAGTCTGGATTATGTGATAAATATTTTGGTAGCATGATCTTGCAGTGAAACAAGGAGAGTACAGTGTGCTTAGATTTAACTAACCCACATCTCAGTTTATGAAGGAGGCCAGTAAGAAAGGATAAAACAGGAAAGTAAAGTGTTATGGGACCCCATAGAATTTTTGCAGAAATTAAGGAGAGATGATTTGGTTTTATTTGGCTTCATTTTATTAGCCATTCTTGGGAGGAGTAATTGTAATAAGAATAAACCTGGAGTGACGTTTGTGTGTGATTTTAAAAGCAGATTAGTTCTCACTGAGGGATATTAGCCTTTTTCCACTCATGGAAGCTGCCTGCCCAGTCCTCTCATAGCAAAGGATAATAGGAATTCAAATAAAAAGTAATTTGTTCTTTGTTGTTGTTTTGCTTTGGTTTTGGTTTTCTTTTGTTTTGTTTTTTGTTTTCTTTTTTGTTGTTGTTGTTGTTTGTTTTTTTTGCTCTCTTCCTGTTTTCTTCTCCACATTACCTGGATATTTAGAATCAAACACTGTTAGAGTCCTCAAAACACATCTATTCACAGAACAACTTTAAGTGAACTCTGCAGACGTTACTATAGATTTGTATGGGAGTATTGGGGAATGTTTACATCCAGACCATTATAGCATGTGACTTTAAAAATGCACCTTGGATATTTTAGTCTCTAAATTTCCTTTTTAGTCCATGTGATACTTGTTGGTTTTCTTTCTGACATATATAGTAAAGTTGTGAGGAATCTGGGGGGCGGAGGAGGGCCACTCTCTTAGTTTCTTCACAATCTAGCCAGACCCCGCCCCCATAATTCCTCACAACTTTAAAATATAGTTTCATTATGGGCACTACTTCAGCTCCAACCTTAAACTTTCATTATGTCTCAGTTTATCAAAATGGTGAGATAGACAATAGGTCTTTTGGTTATTAAAATCCTCTCTTTTGAATTCCCTTAGGATACGTGTCAGCAGACTATGGCTTTCAGGACCAATTCTGGCCCTTCGGTTTTTGTAAGTAATGTGTTCGTTTGTGGAGTTCAGTCATGGTTTAAATATTGTTAATGACTGCTCTCATGCTACAATGACAGAGATAGTAGTTACAACGGGATCATATAGATCATAAAGCTGAAAATATTTCCTATCTTGCCCTTTACAGCAAGAGTATACTTATTCCTGCCATAGTGTATATACTATGTTTTTCTGTCCTCATTGGACAATGAAAACACACACACGCACTTACACACACACACATACACACACACACACACACACACACACACACTCCTCTATTTGTGCAGGTTTATGAAGAACTGATTAAAGGCACTGAGGTTGAGTCCTTTCCTATCTTACATAGCTTGTGTGTCAAACAGAGCCATAACCCTATATTTGAACATTACTTTGTCTTACATAACAATAATAAATGCATTTAATTTTTTCAAAAACAAAGTCCTCTAATAAAGGGTTTTGAACTTTAGTATAAAGCATAATTCTAAGTATGAATATATTAACAGTTTATTTTATAGAAAATTAAATGTTTTGGGGCGCCTGGGTGGCGCAGTCGGTTAAGCGTCCGACTTCAGCCAGGTCACGATCTCGCGGTCCGTGAGTTCGAGCCCCGCGTCAGGTGCTGGGCTGATGGCTCGGAGCCTGGAGCCTGTTTCCGATTCTGTGTCTCCCTCTCTCTCTGCCCCTCCCCCATTCATGCTCTGTCTCTCTCTGTCCCAAAAATAAATAAACGTTGAAAAAAAAATTAAAAAAAAAAAAGAAAAAGAAAATTAAATGTTTTGTCTTTCTATTTTTAAGAGATTGTGAATGACAAACGGCAGAACTATAGCCGAGATTAAAGTGTTAGCCTAAAGTAAGATATCAGATACCAGGAAGGAATCTTTATCTTAAGCAATTAAGCAACATTTATAATTTCTATGTGAGTGAGCATTCATTTATCAGAAGAAGACATTTAGCTCATTTAATTCAACACTTGGTTCTGCATTTTTAGGACAGGTGGGAAGAATTTTTTCTTTTGGTCTATGGAAAAGACAAATTTAAAAGGCTAAGAAATAGAGTATGCTGAACATCATTATTAACAACTCCTGAAATTTCATAATGAAGCAGTAATTGCCCTGATCATAGATTTCTTTATTCCATTTTGCATTGATAGTGGAAAACTGGTAAAAACTGAAGTAATTGAAACACAGCAGGTTATAGTCATTAATACGTTCACAACTTGACAGTTTCATGTAGTGACACAGTATTCAGAAAATAAATACTTCATTAAGAAGGCAAAGGGCATATTTTCTAAGATATTTCTATTGCTGTTTAATCCTTCGAGAATTGCCATTCACATGTAGAGGATTTCTTTTACACATAAAATTTAAATATATACCAAAGAGGTAAAGAGAGCAGGTTCATGAATATAAACCCAAAATTACCATCTGTGATTGGAAGAATTTGTTTTAAAGACAACCAGTTAATGCCTGACACTGCATATACTGTTAATCATTGTGTCTATGAAACAGTAGTATTTGTATCAGCTATCTAGTGCATAATAATATTGTCACAAGCTTAACACATTTAAAGAACCCACAATTATTTTCTCATTTATTGCTTCTATGGTTCGAGACTCTGGTATGGCTTAGCTAGCTCCTGTGTTTAACGACTCACCAGTTTGCACTCAAGCTGTCAGTCAGGGCTACACAGTTTTCTGAGTCTCTGTTGGGGAAGAGTCTACTTCTGAGCTCATTCAGTTGCTGCAGAGTTCAGTTCCTTGGATTGAACTTTAGTTTGTTTTTTTGTTTTTTTGTTTTTTTTTTTTTTTTCTTTTGCTGTGAACCAGAGGTGGTCCTCAACTTCTAGAGGCCACCCACAGCTCTGTGCACCATGGAGTTTCCCAACAAGGTTGTTTCATTCCTCAAGGCCAGCAAAGGAAAGAGAGACTCCATAAGACTAGGCATTACAGTTTTAAGTGTGTAATCACATAGATCCTGTAACTTTGCCATAATCTACTCTTTAGAAGCAAGTCATAGCCATGTCCATACTCAATGGGAGGAGACTACACAAGATTGTGATCATCAAGAGGTAGGGATTTGGGGGACCATCCTATGAAAAACTCTTTATACTGTCTCCCAGCACCAAAGAAGTAGGAATGTGATTAAAGTTGGACAAGTCCTGATGATAGTGATAGGTTTAAGGATGGGCTCACTCGTAACTCAAGTCAACCAATCAGAAGACCCATTCTCTAGCAATGCTTTTTCCACAGCTAAGAAAGATCTCTATCTTCTTTAGTCTATAAAGTCCTTGTTTGTGTACTAGCCATAACATGTAATGAAAAAAATATTATCTTAACCTGGGAAATCTTGACCAATCTATCTCACATTGGTGATATAACTGTCATCAGTGCCTAAATGTTTATGTTCTTGAGCAAGGACTTCAGTGACTGATGAAGACCCCTCCTGAGTGATAGTTTCTTTCTCTTGATGGATTTGAACATCAGTCAGGTAGCAAATATTTCTGGCTGGCTTAATAGCTATTCTACATCTATAGACAACTTTATGTTTTTCTCCACTGATGTATAATGTGCTGATTATAAAAATAATTTTTGGGGGTAGTTTTCTTTAGTCTGATGACTATCAAAAAGAGTTGATTAAAATAGCTGGAAATTAAAATTGTTTGAAAGTTCTGTTAGATTTCTTCCTTCAGAGAAATATTTTCAGAGTCATAATTTTTCAATAATATTATGTAATTCAGTTATTTTCAGTTGTATCATATCATATATCATTTATAACTATAAATAATATGAACAGAGACAATAACAAAAATAAAATTCTGGTGTTCTTGCTTTCTAAAATGAAACTTCAATAACTGGTTTTCAATAAATGGTTTGACAATAGCATCTTCCACTTCCTTTTAGATCAACAAGCACAGCTTCATCTCCAGTCTTACTCATTTAAAACCTCCGTACATTAGATTTCACTTCAGATATAAATTTCTGTGCCAATAAAAAATACTAAGAATATATCTCCTTCAAAGAAAAGGCAAATATTACATTTTCTAGTGCAATTTAGAAGAACTCAAAAGGAAAATGAAATAGATTCAAAAGGATTGATGAAGAAAAAAAAAAGAATACAGCAAATACTTTCTAGTCGGTTGATTTTAGTAATTCACAGTTTCCTTTATCCTTCAACTAATATAACACCACTTTCAGAATAAAAGAAGTTTTTCTGTCTATTCAGATTTACTATTTAATAATACTTTTAAATTAACTTAATCAGTGGTAAAGGAAAGACTGTAAATAGTTCTCCCCCACTCTTTCTCTCCCCTTGTGTATGTATAAGTATCTATATATATACAAATCATATACAGACCATAAAGTATTCTCTCTCTGTCTCCCTTTATATTCATATATATATCTGTATATACATGTGTATAAATATATGAAGGGAAAGGAGAGATAGACAGCAAAGTTCAAAATTAGTTTAGTCCATCTAGTTTCTATATATAAAGTTACTTTCTAAGACAAGATAATTTCCTATTGAAGTAATATTCTTTGTTCTTTATTCTGGTTTCCAACCTTATTAATAATTTGATACTTTTAAGAACTTATGAATTCACATTTAGTATCCGTAAATACCAATAGGCTGACACAAAATATAAAGTATATTCAAATGGTTCTAAAGAGACTTCAGCAATTTAGCTGCTTTCTTGATTTCAGAATATTTTTTAGGAACTGCTAATCTAACAGGTCACTGCGAGGTATTCTCCAGACATTAGCTTGAGCTGTGCCACTACAAAATCATGTAAAAAACCTATCTGTCAGGATTGGAAAAAAGCTGTTTTTATTTTAAAATAAGAACATTTATTTCTATTATATTGTCTGTTAGGGTATTAAAGAAAAAAAAAAAAAGAGGTGGTGTTTATCTTTTTTCACCGGTAGCTCTCAGTTTTTGATAAGTTGTAAATGCATGCCTCTTTCCTGAAACCAGTCTGGGAAGTTTACAGTTTTAGTACATTGGGTACTGCGCCAAGATCAAAATTAGTTTAGTTCATCTAGTTTCTATTTTGTCTTAAATAATACTTTTCAAATTAAACTACAAATATCTTGCCTACGGAATATTTAACAACTAACTGTCATCTGATCGTTACTCCCTGTGGTATGATTATGATTATGTCTTTTCCCTTCACTCCTTCCATACTGAAATTTTCACATTCATTAATAGTGTGCTATTGTTTCTATAATAGTTTCTCTTTTCTCCCACAGAAGAAATGAATACTTTTTTTTTTCAAATTTTCAAATGTTATCAATATAATTCTACGAATTCTATTTCATCTATCATCAGTAACGTAGTTCAGTTTGGAGCTGAAAAGTACCACATTCTCCAACATCTAAGATGATATAACAACCAAGAATGAAAAGAAGAATATAAGACATAGACCTTAATTATGCTTTTGTCAGCTTTGGGCAGATAGAACTAAGAAAATAATCATAAAATGAATAATCTATAACGATGTCACACAGCTGTGAATACTTACAAGCAAGGAAGATAATGTTTGTAACTTTCATCTCAGCTCGTTTTAATTTCTTTTTAACGTTTATTTATTTTTGAGACAAAGAGAGACAGAGAACGAACGGGGAAGGGTCAGAGAGAGGGAGACACAGAATCTGAAACAGGCCCCAGGCTCTGAGTGTCAGCACAGAGCCCGACGCGGGGCTCGAACTCAGGGACCGCGAAATCATGACCCGAGCTGAAGTCGGCCGCTTAAC